>NW_026732364.1:0-222500 GCF_028476545.2 Physella acuta | reverse complement strand
TCTGTTCCGTTCGTGCCCCAAGACACATGGGACAGATGAAATAGAGCTTATCTATTTCAATGACCTTGGTCTATAGTAGGATAATGTCGTCAACACTATACCCAGCCGCCTTTGTTTCCCTCACGTGAGTCAGGTACCAATTAGAGCTGGGTGGACTCAGGGACGGTCTACTGACTTGAACCCGGATGCAAACTCGAGACTTACGGGTTAAAAGTCTAGCTCTCTACCGCTATGTAAAATGATGTGTAATGTACATAAATAGAGACTTTAGGGTTTGCAATGTGTGTATCCCTACCTAAATCTAATTAGTCTTTATCAACTTTAAACAAAGTGACATCTTTTCCATACTCTCGATGTTCACCTATATCATCCCAGATACTACATTTTCAAGTATCTGATCCTTAAATTATAAAACCTTTATAAAGTTACCTACGTATAAACTTTAAAACAACATTTCTTAGATCTTCGCCACGCCAACGCAAGTGCCTTCGTGTTCTTCACACTCCACGCAATATTTTAAGCTGCATCTTGATTAGACGGCTGAGGAAAAGGCACGAAATCTTAAGAGGAGTTATTTCCCCGTCTGCGACGAATTCGAGAGCTCAACAGGTTGTCAACCCGCTGCATCGATCTCCCAATCGATCGATTCATCAACCCCCAGTCACTGAAGATTACATTGATTCTGATACTAATCAGCGGCCACTGTCCGCTCTACGGGACAATCTTGATGATGTGCGTTTATTGAACTGGCTCGCTGGGGGACATCTGTGGTTTTAAACACCGTTGGTGTGTTGAAAAATTAAACAATAAATAAACACACACACAAACAGACACACACACAAACAAACACATACACAAACACACACACACACGAAAACACACACATACTCATATATATATATATATATATATATATATATATATATATATATATATATATATATATATATATATATATATATATATATATATATACACCCAGGTAAACAGTCACCACCTATTGTATTTGATGACCAACCCAAGTACACAATCACCAACCCAAGTACACAATCACCAACCCAAGTACACAATCTCCAACCCATGCTCACAATCACCACCCAGTGTACTTGATGTTCAACCTCTGTACACAATCACCAACCCAAGTACACAATCTCCAACCCATGCTCACAATCACCACCCAGTGTACTTGATGTTCAACCTCTGTACACAATCACCAACCCAAGTACACAATCACCAACCCAAGTACACAATCACCACCCAGTGTACTTGATGTCCAACCTCTGTACACAATCACCCCCCCCCCACACACACCCCACCCACCAGTGTACACACGCGATGTCCAGCCAATGTTCCCCCTCACTAAATCAACGCCCTAAATGATACCGTGTCAAGCAACAAGTGCGGCAACTCTCAATGACCAGATTCCAGTCTCACATCTGGCTTTCGTCAACAGAATTCCGGCCAACGGAACGGGGTTCTATTTTCCAGGGTCAGATAACTTCTGATGTTGTGACCTTTTTTTTCCCTCTTTTTTTTTACTTTGTTTGGGAAGGATACCAATACTAGTTACCTCCCTACAACAGTAGTCGGGTCTTGCAGGACTTTGAAAATAAATCCTAATTAACCTTTAGAAAAACTCTAGCTATCTTCGGCTCAATGTCTTGTGCTGAATAACCCCTTCCCCCTTTTCACTCCTCCTCCCCTCCCCTCCCGACAAAATAACTAATCAGATCAGTGATAAATAAGGAAACTGGAACACAACCCATTTCTGCTTTTAGACATCCTTTTTGTTGACCTGGAGAGGTGTTAATTTCTTCCAAATTCTGTGGAAGAATGGCGTCGACCTTGTAGTGAGAGATGGATCTTGGTGTTGTTGTAGACTTGAATGAAAGAAGTGTTGTTGTCCATTTCGTGTAAGGATTAGCCTTAAATTCATTTTAATATTAAAGTTAGAATTTAAGCTTTACAAATTTAAAATTATTTTAAAGAATTCATGTTACAAACATTGAAATACTTAGGATATAATTCTAATTTTTTTTTCTCTTTAGATATCTATCCGTTGTTTCCTTGCAATGCAATATTAATTTAATAATAATAATATGTATTAATATCTAATTTTTTTTCTCTACAAAAATCTATACGTTGTTTCCTTGCAATGCAATATTAATTTAATAGTAATAATAATATGTATTAATATATATTAGGCCTAATAAATCAAATTCACCGAATAAGGAAAATTGTGATTTTAGAAACACGATTTGTATAAGCAAATCTTTTTAACACGGCAAATAGTTTTTTTTTTATATTTAAACTTTCCAGTCTAACCAGTTTGGTGAAATTCTGTAACATTGTTACTAATATATATTATCAGATTTTACTTGTTTAGTTTTGTTGTTATTAGATAATCGGCTAAATAAGCTTATTCACAGATCATCCTTTCTTTTACATGAACCGTCTTCTTTCTTGAAAAAAAACACACAGATTTTATATTCAATTAAGCGACGGATAAAAAACAATCAATCCAACAAGAAATCAGCGTTTGAAATCCGAAAAGCGCTTAGCTACACATGTTAAAAAAAAATTCATTTTTTTTTCAATTCTACAAGACAAGCGATTAAATCTTCAAATAAAATGAAAATTTACTTTAAGATCCTTCCCTCTTCTTCTCGAATCTTCCCATCGGCCCATTAACCTACATCCTGTCCGCGATCTCTACCCAGATTTGAATGATTGACGTGAACTCAGGAGCCCACACTCTAAGACTAGTCAGATGATATTATCCCCAAAAGCCCCCTTGTGTCAGTCTCGGGATAGAATGTTATTCTATTTCATTACGATCTATTCACCGGACGGACAACGCCTGTCGGGGTATGAAAATAGTATCCTTATAGATAACCCGATGCCAGATTTTTTTAGGGTTGAAGTTGCAGAAAAAAAATCAATCGAGTAAAGGTGTGAAAAAACTAGGTTTACCTTCTTTAAGCCAAAAATAAATACATTATGGCAAGCTGCGAAAGTTTATTAAATAAAATTTTGTTAAATTCGTTCTAGCCGTCATCCTTCTAGAATAAAAACTGGAAAAAAATAAATTTTTAAGATATGATTAGGCAAAAACAAAAACGTAAATCCAAAATGGTGTACCCGGAAGCTCCGTCATTTCTTGTTATAGTTGATGAAAGTTACCTTGAGGTTAAAGCGTTATAGATAAATATAGATTGTTAGTTTAAGGCGCATTTAGCAATGTGGATAGCAACAATGGACTTTTAGTGTTGTTTAACATTTATCAAAAATTAGCATGGAATTTCCGTTTTGTTTTTAAACGTTTTTTAAATATTTTGCTGACGTCATATTAATTTTCTTTAAAATCAATTACTTTTTTCTGTGTATACCCACCCCAGGCACCCCATAGATCCGCTGACGACTAATTTACAACTCCACATTGATTTTATTCTAGTATAGTAAACATGATATTCGTAGGATGGACGAGTGAGAGGGTGGGAAGGGGAGGGGGGTGGGGGGGCTAATTTTCATGAGTCTAGACTAGACACCATATACTGTGTCGTAATGAATCGCTACTTCCACCTCACCCCCCATCCCCTTGGGGATAATTCACAGACACTTTAAAGACTTTGGGAACTGATCCCAAGTAAGTCTCGCGAGATTCGGAATTTACGCACGAGATCTGGCCGGTAATCTCCGTCGTGTGTCTGTGTGCTGGCGTAGGTCTTAAGTCAGACCACAGGGCCATTTGTCTGTATCGGGTTCTTAACGTGACGTTTACGTTCTTATTAGTAAAACTGGCTATTCGTACTACACAACGAATGAGTAGACGTCGATTAGCCGTACCCACGTATTCTTATAGCGAGCATCTCTATGAAGTGTGAAGTAGAGAGGTCAAACGTAAAGGATATCGGCAACAAGTATTACTAGACGAGGCTTTTAGGCTTTTCATGTAACCCATACGATTCAAGAGAAAGAGGGACACCAAAAATACATTTCGTTAAAAAACTGAATTTTTTTAAAAATAATTTATCGGAAAGAGTTCGAAAGAAATGAATAATTATCATTAACATTGGACAGAAAAACATGAAAGGTTTTTTTTAATTGCCAATGCTCCACTGATAGTAGAAAAACGCGAAGAAGAATACTAATAATTGTTTTTTACCCCCCTCAAAACGGGAGCCGGACGCTTTCCTGAAAAACACCTGCCCGAATGCCGTTTGCCTGAAGGCCGATTTCCCGAAAGGACACTTGCCCGAATACGACAAAGCTTTTGTATCCATTCGGGCATTTGTCCCATTCGGGCAAGTGTCCATTCGGAAATCGGCCTTCGGGCAAACGGCATTCGGGCAAGTATCTTTCGGGAATTTGTCGTAACCCATCAAAACAAGCTTTGCCCTACTTCGAAAATTATATCTTAACAATATCCTTATGCTTAGAGATTCAAATATCGTTAATTTATGCTAACTGCTTTCATCATTTGATAATTATGCTAATAGAGAGGGTCAGTTTATGTAAATGTAATTAAATTTAACATTAATGTCAATAATTAATATAAAATATTTTCTACCAAAACTAATGTGTTGGCTTGCGTAGCTTTGGATGTTGTTGTATATTCAGGAAACTTTTCCATTGTACTGTGCCTGTCATTTGTTATAATTACATTAATCCTTGGTTAAGCGTAATGAATTCACATTTCTAGCGACAACCTTATACAAACTTTAGCCCCAACCATTATACGATAAATAACCCTTTATATGACGGGGTCTCTGAAACAGCTGAACTCTATTTCATCTGCCCCGAGTGTTTTAGGCACAAATGAGAAAAGATCATTATCATTATACGTTAACCGTTTATTCTTCATTACTATGAAATTATTGAAAATTATTAGCGTTTGTGTTCAATACGTGTATACCTTTACTACTGCACAACATTATTCAATATGTGTGAGTCTTGCGGGGTGTAGTTAATCAGGCCTCTAATACTTTTACGGAAAATTTCCTAATACAATTGAACTATCTATAACACAAAATATATTCCAAACAAAAAACAATTTAAAAAAATTTACGAGCTACTTTCAATCCCTATTGCTGCAATAAAAGTTACAAAATTTGCCACAAAGGCAAGGATAGACTGAAATAGAAATCAAAGCTTATACAAAATAAAATTGTTGTAGTAGTAGAGTAGTAGTAGTAGTAGTAGTAGTAGTAGTAGTAGTAGTAGTAGTAGTAGTAGTGTTAGCAGTGGCGTAGCCAGGAATTGGTCATGGAAGGGGTTCAAATGTTTCCATATGTATAACATCATATATATATATATATATATATATATATATATATATATATATATATATATATATATATATATATATATGTGTGTGTGTGTGTGTGTGTGTGTGTGTGTGAGAGAGAGTCTATGGGATGGGTTATAACCCCCCCCCCCTAACCACCCCCCTTGCCTACGCCACTGAGTAGTAGTATTTTATACATTAGCAGCAGGTTCTAGGTCAGCTACAGGGCCGGGAAAACATGTTGTTGTCCCGCATGTGTCAAGACATGGAGAGAGAAAAATAAACGGCCGGTACGCCATAACGGAAGAGTACCGCAGGCCAAATCGGTGTTCATAATAGAAACATTCTCAAAGGGGGGGGGGGGGAGAACAATGCATACCGGAAATCTCCGCTCCGGGGTAAATTGTCAGCCATGATAAATTGGCCGTGTACAGGGGGGGGGGTGCTACCGCTGACCACGTGACACTGTGTACTCGATCAGCAGGTGCCCTAAGGGGGTTCGTCCTTGAACTTTGACACCGGACGTCAACGCCAACAGACGTCATTGAGTAGGGGGTGGGGGGGGGGGGGGTTAGCCAGAAGATTGGTTACAATTACAATTGTGTAAATGAAAACGCGAACCCTCTCCGCCATCTTAGAGGATTGATGAGGGTAGGGGAGAGGAAGGGTGTAGGGGGGAAGAAAAAATTTATTTGAACGATTACACCTGGAGTATTTAATTATTTGTTTGACATTTTATAACCCTTTATTTCTACATTTTGTTAAACAATCGCATGTTTATGCAATGTCTTTATCAATGTCTTTATAGGCGCCCACCCTCATTCTCGTGCTCTCTCTCTCTCTCTCTACTGCCATTGTAAGAAAATAAAGATGAATACGTCTTAGAAAGTTCGAGAATAACGATCCTAGTTTGCTGTATAAATTTTGTCTCTATCTGCAAGTAAATATCAAGGCTCTTCTTCTGTGTATGTCCCGTAGTCTATGTGGACATTGGACGTTTCTAGCGTTCTTTTGATCATATTCTTCTAATCAGCATAGCCCTCAGCAATTCTGTGTCCTTTACCCCATTGTTAATCCCGTCTATTATTTGATATTTTACCCATATTTTTTATTCTGCCTGCCTTTTTTTCGTTTAACTAGCACCGCGTTGCTGAAAATTGTACTCTAATCTAGAAGAAATATCCGTACCATTTCACTTTATGTTGTTTTAATCTTCTTTCTTCTTCGTTCTTAATTTGTAATGTTGGGAGGGATTTTTTTTTTAGTATTTACTTCCCAAGTCGTTGTGCGCCCAAGAACCAACTACAAGGCAGCAGTTTATTTTGGTGGTTCGAACTCGGGTTAACAGTTCAGCGCGCTGCTATGCATCCTATAAAACCTAGCAGACGCTAATCTAAAACATAAGAAACGCTAATCTAAAACAAAACGAACGATAATCTAAAACCTAAAAGACGCTAATCTAAAACTCATTAGATGCTAATATAAAACCTAAAAGACGCTAATCTAAAAACTAACAGACACTAATATAAAACTCAACAGACGCTAATCTAAAAATCTAAAAGAAGCTTATCTAAAATCTAACAGACGCTAATCTAAAACCTAACAGACGCTAATCTAAAAATCTAAAAGAAGCTAATCTAAAATCTAACAGACGCTAATCACAACCCAAACAAACGCTAATCTAAAATCTAGCCGACCTCTAAAATCTTACTTAGATATTAACAGGAAAAGAACATTACATCGCTATCCTGCAATACCCCGCCGAAGAACATACAAGGCCCATGAGACGTGTTTCTACTGATGAAGTTTGAGTACCCAAACCAATTTAATGGCGCGCGTGGCTCACACCACGGGCAGCAAAACGCGTTAGTCCTGATTCTGTCGATACAATTTTCGTTGTATTTGTTGTCTTGTTTTTATAACAACTTATAGAAAAAAATGTTTCCCTTGAATCTTCTTCTTCGTTCTTAATTTTAGTGTTGGAAGGGATCCCCCTCAACACAATTAAGGATATGTGTCAAGTGGTTATGCGCCCTTGAGGCCATTTACTCCCGATAACAGAATGCTTTGCTTTTTGGATTTTCTTCCATAGCCTTTGTCCAACCAAGAATAAACTACAAGGCAGCAATTGTTTTGATTTTGGAGTTGTCTCTCCTAGAAGAGTGGCTGTCCCCAGCTTACGAGCCTCATCTGCCCGAGTTCCCTTGAATAAAGTCGAAGTATTTATTTTTTTTTAAAACAAAGTGTTTAAAAATATTAGAGCAATATTTAGCCAACTTAGAGCAGTTGTACGAAACTTTGTGGTCGGTGTCTAGAGCGTATAAATGCTAACAAGAAAGTCCCGAGTTCGGATCTCGGGTTTGAGTCCATAGGGCGTTCATGAGTCCACGCAGTTCTAATGAGTACCTGACTCATTTTAGGTAAAGGTGTTGGACCATGATGCTGACCGCACTGTCATTTCAAAACCGAGGTAATATACAAACAGACGGACTCTACTTCATCATTAGAAAAGGTAACTTTACACCACTTACAGTGCGTGTTTTTTGGGTGAGTATGTGTGTGTATGCGCTCATGCGTGCGTGTGTGTGCATGTGTGCGTGAGTGTGTGCGCGCGTGCGTATGTGTGTATATGTGTGTGTATGTGTGCGTGTGTATCTGTGTGTGTATCCGTGCGCGTGTGAGTTTGCGTGTGTCTGTGTGTGTGTGTGTCCATTAAAAACGCACCGGTCATAACTCTGTCCGGATCATATATTTTCCTAATTGAAGCTAATGTAGATCTCCCTAACAATGAATTATAAAAAACACTTTTCCTTTAAATTAAATCATAACATTTTTATTTCTTTATTTTTTAAAATGCGTTAAAAACATGACTGGTAAATTTAGCGTATGTAGAACACCTGCACTGAATTCGCAAAATTAAATATAATTAGTCAAAGAAAAAAAAGCCAGGTCATGATAACCCTCTGATTAGATCTAATTGTCGTTAGATTTAATTAAAGTTCTTATCGCCTCATTTAATTAAAACAAACACGTCTTTACGTTGTAGCTCTGTTTGATAATGTCACCAGTATTTTATTTCAGCGGTATTAGCTGACATTCGAATCCATTAAGAGATTATTATTTTTGTTCCTTGGCGTATCGTTCTTCATGTATAACCAACAACATTAGAATTAGGTCACTGATGAAACGACGTCAAATCCAATTCGACCAACGACATAAAAAAAAATGTGGCCAATTTTTAGCTTCTTGATCTGGCCAGTTTATACCCAGACAGTAATGTCAAGTATTGTGAGTTCTTTCCCCTTTCCTCGTTACTCTCCGCTTGTAGTCGGTCGTTTCCGCCCGCCCCAGACAACACAATCAATTCAATGTCTAGCCATTTGAAATCTTTTGGCCAGATTTCGGAATAAACTATTTATTTACTCTGCCAAGTTGGCTCCTGTGAGATTCCGGCGCATGAAAAGATCTACGAGAAAAAGTACGATATTAATTAACCTTGTCCAAAAACTCTTTATTGGCGTTATCTCGCTTTTACTGATGGTGATATTGTAAACAGCAGACAGTTAATGTGGCGTCAAGGGGGTGATGTTTTCTTATTTTGTGCAATAATTACATTTTTTATTTTATATTTCGAGATTAACATACTTTTTTTTTAGCTTAAGAAGCGTTTTACTGGTTTGAACGTAGATAAAAAGGGGACAGAGTACAAATACATTTTGACATTTTCAGATAAAATTTAAAGAATTACCAACAAGATTAACCTTAACAAATGCGGCCAATTTCAATTTTTAACTACTTTATTGAAATAGTAAAATTTTTACTTTCTCGTGAATCGCTAATTTGGGGGAGCGGGGGGAAGGGGGGGGGAGAGAGGGAGAGAAAGAAAGAGAGAGAGAGAGAAAGAACGGGAGAGAGAGAGAGAGATAGAGAGAGGGATAAGTGGAATCGTGCAAACATTGACGAATCTCGATGTTTTACATATTCCTGTGTAAGTTTTTCAATGCCGTCTGTATGTTTGTGTGTTAACATTAATAGAGTACATTTCAGTTAGGTGGACTTAATTAATAAGTATTTGGATCGTATACGTAGTTACCTATTCCGGTAACCGGAAGTGATAATTTAATCTATTTCCCATTTCTCTAAAACCTTCAGAATTTGATAATTAGGCCTATATATAATATTTTCATTGAACAGCATATTCTAAGAACTTTGCGCCATAATTCTTTTTTCTTGAAAAAAACGAGCTATTTTTTTTTACCTACCCTTTCTATAGCCCAGTTCAGCCAAAAGTGTCATCCCTTATCTATACTGTTATACACGAATACAGGCGAAAGTCTAAGGGAGCTCAATCCCACTTTATAGTGTACTAAAAGAAGTTTAGGGCTCTATTCTGTAGAACGTCCTTTGTTCTACTTGCTTATTACAGATACCCCACCCGACCTAGTGATAGAAAAAATGTCTGGTAATATAACAAGCTACACTGTCCCTTCACGAGCCAAAGGCATAAAAACAGATGAACTCAACTTCGTCTGGCCTATTTACCGTCAAGAGAACTTTTTTTTTTTTTAATAAAAATATCGCGCACAAAAACACTTAATAAAACGAATGACGCCGTTTCCCAGAAGAAAACAAAAATCTGTTCGTGCAAAAGCAGAAACATCTTTAATAAAAAAAACCCGGGAGAGTGTTATCTACACGGTCGTTAACCTTAATCTAAACCCATGGGTGTTATCCTAGCCTGCTTAACCTACATCAGATTAATTTAGATGTCTTCTTTGATTAGGTTTAAGTTCAGACAAACCTACACAATTTTGACCTCCCCTTGTCTGTCCTTTCATCCCAATTATCCGTATTTATGGGATTGGTCTTCCCACTTTGTCGCCAACCAGAGTATACATATTTACATATTTATAATATATACACGACTATATAAGCCATAATTAAACCAGGAACAGCACCAACTCCCCCATATTTACAAACTTTTAGTTAATTATCAGGGTCTGTTTGTCTGTCGATTCCTGTCAAAACATGTACAAACTTTTACTTAATTATCAATGTCTGTTTTTCTATCGATTCTTGTCAAAACATGTACAAACTTTTACTTAATTATTAGTATCTGTCTGTGGTTTCCGATCAAACGTGTACAAACTTTTACTTGATTACCAGGGTCTGTTTTTCTGTCGATTCTGGTCAAAACGTGAAACTTAATCTAGACCCGTTTCTAATATAAAGAATTTATTTTCATATACGCGCATCTCCAACGACAACGCAAGAATATATAATTTTTCAAAATGATAACATTAAATTAATAAGTAAAAATTAATTGAAAGAGTATTATAGTACGCAGCAAATGCGGAGAAGATTAATTCAATCAACCCGTTTTAATTTTGACAATGTCAACACTGAATTTTTTTTTTAATAAAATTAACCTCGATGTCTGGTTTAAAAAAAAAACGTCTGCCATGATTAGATGACCAGCACGTAGTCCCAAAACAAAAGCCGATTAACGAAGTGAGATAACTCTAGCCAGATCAGATTAGGCTTGGGTTAATCAGGCCAGTTGACGCAGGCCCCCTCTTGCGGGCCTGCACGCCATCTTGCGGGAATTACCGGATCCCTGTGGAAATACCCGATGGTATCGTCTCTCCAGGACTGAACACGATGTGTAATCAGAAATGGGGGGAACGAGGGGGTTAAATTCCAGAAAGTTAATACAATATCAGCTGTTGGATATTTGGTCTGTCTAAATCAAGAACCGTTTTTGGGCAGGGGTAGGCAGGTGGTAGATGGGTGGGGAGGAGTGTGGTGGTGGGGGAGGGGGGGGGTGTTCAGCATACGGCCTATCGTGCCATGTTCCATTATTTCAGATCGCCCATTGAAAATTGAGCCGGTCACCACCTAACGCAGTTGTCAAGTGCAAATATGGTAAACGTGTAAATAATAGTAGGAAGTTGTTCGCTCTCTAAATAATGTCAAATCTTAGTTGTTCTTTTTTTGTTGTTGTTGTTGTTGTTGTTGTTGTTGTTGTTTTGTATACAGCAATCTAGAGATATAGTAGTAATCACTTTGTATGTTTCAAATATATACATTAATGTTGCAGTCCGCAGCCAACTCCAAAATATGTGGATTAGTGTATGACCGAAATCCTCACATCCAAGACAAATCACCACCCCAACAACAGGATAAACATACATATTACAACTTGTCATAACATGCAGACAAACACAACCAAGTAACGAGAAGTGGTAAGCTTGCCCATGAATGTAAATGTGTTTTCCGCTAGATGCAAGACAGCTGTTGATACGTAGGTTTTAAAAGGTAACACGTTCCCAATATGACTAATCTTTAGAGGCTAATGTAAATGTCAGTAGGAAACTATATATATATATATATATATATATATATATATATATATATATATATATATATATATATATATATATATATATATATATACCAGGATGTGCATATAATTAAGTATATGCTTGTATGTATGCATTTTTTAATTAAACATATATTATACACATGTATACCCATAATATATACATATTTACACGCATATATGAATGTATGAAAATATATTTATGCATAGATTAATGTAAAATTATATATTGGTGCATTTATATCTTTAATATGAGCATTTATGTATGAAATGTATGAACAATAAAATGTAAATTTAAAAAAAACATTATGTATTATATATATATATATATATATATATATATATATATATATATATATATATATATATATATATATATATATATATATATATAATATATATATATATATGTGTGTGTGTGTGTGTGGTGTGTGTGTGTGTGGAAAATTCACTTCGCCCCCCCCCCCACCCGAGAAATTTTCAAGTGAAAGAAACCGTGCTTGTGTTTATGAATCAGTGAAACAAACATGCGTGACCTAATTAACTAATTAAAATTCGACTCACCCAGCAGATCCGTCACGGCCAGGTTGACCAGGAAGTAATTGGCCGCGCTCTTGCGCATGCGCGCGTCGGTGAGGATGACGAGCAAGACGACGAGGTTGCCGAAGAAGGCGACGAGGAAGACGGGCACGTAGACTAGCATGATGACGAAGTTGTCCGAGCTGCTAACGGACATCTCGTCGTACAGCTGGAGCACGTCCTGGAAGCTGGAGTTGATGGGCTGGGGGGCTTCAGGGTCAGGGGCGTCTACGTCTTCCATCTGGTGGGGGTAGATAAAAACATCCGGTCAAGTCATTTGTTAATGTTGATGTGGCCGTAGTTGTGAGAACTCTAGGGTGAATACTGAATTGGTTAGAGAGGAACTTGATGGTAGTATAAACACTCTCAGTGCATAGCTGAGGGGCAAATAGTCCCCAGTTATAACAGGGGGGTATGATCAGTTGTGTAGGGGGGGGGCATGATGTTGTATAGGGGAGGGTATGACCAGTTGTGTAGGGGAGGGGTTGTGATAAGTTGTGTAGGGGAGGGGGTATGATCAGTTGTGTAGGGGGGTGCATGATGTTGTGTAAGGGAGGGGTATGGTCAGTTGTGTAGGGGAGGCATGATGTTGTGTAGGGGAGGGTATGATCAGTTGTGTAGGGGAGGGTTGTGATAAGTTGTGTAGGGGAGGCATGATGTTGTGTAGGGGAGGGGTATGGTCAGATGTGTAGGGGAGGCATGATGTTGTGTAGGGGAGGGGTATGGTCAGATGTGTAGGGGAGGCATGATGTTGTGTAGGGGAGGGTATGATCAGTTGTGTAGGGGAGGGTTGTGATAAGTTGTGTAGGGGAGGGGTATGGTCAGATGTGAAGGGGGGGGGCATGATGTTGTGTAGGGGAGGATATGATCAGTTGTGTAGGGTTACAAGCAGGAACTAAAGAAAATCCATTGTTAAAAATCATGACGTTATATAGTAAAGTAAAAGTAATGATTTCTCGTTAGACCTAAAGATGCATTTGGGTATATAAAGGGATAGTGTGGTCATCACTATGCTCAGCTGCCTATACTTTCACCATAGACAACGTGTTCTTTCTTCGATAACGACTGACATATGCGGCGACAGAAAACGTAACTTTAAAAGCTACACATTAATTTCAGTATTTAAAAATAATTCAATTAATTAGGTCGAAAAAATGCACATCACTGTAATTCCATAAATCTTGAGTTAGTCATTTTTTTTTAATACAATATTATTTCTTCATCAGATTCGGGATGATAAGAACTTAAACTTATTGTAATTTTCAGATTAATTTAAAAGGTAATAAAAAGACATAGAACCCCAATTTTCAGACACATTTTCTAAATCGTACAGCTATTTTACTTCGGTATTTTTTTAAATTGTAAAATGTATCATTTTTAACATAGGATGATATATCAGATAGTACTTCAAAGTATTATAATTATTTCAGTGGCGTAGCCTAGGGGGCGCCAAAATGGGTTGTAAAAACAAATGAAAATGTCATTTTAGCTGCATTTTTGCAGTTTGAGGGGGGGGGGGTGCAAATCAAAAGTTCGAGGGGGGGTGCAAATCGAAAGTTTGAGGGGGGGGGGGTGCAAATTTAAAATTTGCTCCCGAGGGGGGCGCCAAATTGAAAATTTGTCCCCGGGCGCAGGGAAGGGTCGCTACGCCTCTGAATTATTTTTACACTTGGCGTGATTGCTATATTTAGATCAACAGCATGCTAAAACAATACAAAAAGCTATTAAAAATATGACATCCCGCTTGTAAAAAGATCCCGTGGCGTGGATTAGTATGATTTTCTTTAAGGGGGCCAAAGACGATTGTCGAAAAACAGGTTTTCATGAGGGTAATTGTCCATTCGTCCCAAAAAAACATTTTGGCAAACCTCGCCCAACTTTAAAAAAAAAAGTATACCTTTAGACAAAGTTATTTATATCGTTTAAACAAGATGTTTAAAGTACTAGATCTAGATCTACATTTTATTTTAATAATTTTTTTTTTTTTTGCCTCAGACATGTAATTTACAGCGTCAGTTGTGTGTGTTCGCTTTAGTATTACATTTTTCATTACCGGCTTGTGAGGACTGATACAGATTCACAATAGTAATATTTCTTTCTTACTTGTAGCCTACTTTCATTCATTTAAGATGGTTTACTTATACATAGATCTAATACAAAACGTCTAAATATAAAATAAAATTTAAAAAAAAAAAAAAACCCAACCTGAAAATGCAAATGTGTATTTTAATGATGATTCAAGGGATTTTTTCCCCTCGGCGTGGTGATTTTATTTTCAATCAAATATTTTTTTTTTTTAATTTTGTTAAACAATACCACCAGATCAGTTAGCATTAAAACGATATATTTTATTGTATGAACGAAAAGTTTGAACAACTGATTAGAGTTTAAAAAATAAAAGAAAGACGTATAAATATTGAATACGGTTGATAATAAACGCGCGGTTTTGTGTTATTTTTTAACAACTCCAAAATTCCACTTTTTAGAAACGTACTGTACTTCAACATCTAGGGCACTTAAACAATTTTCATAAATAAAAACGGCTAAAAATCTTAGTTCCTTATTGTTTATTTACTAGCCAAGAGGTAATTGTTGCTATTTTATTAAAAAAAATAGAAATATTGTCAAAAGTTATTTCCCTTATCACTGTTATTCTTCTTTACTGATGCGACGCTATATCAAGATAAGGGGTCATCCATAAATGACGTCACACTCGTAGGGGGGAGGGGGGGTCCGTAATTTTGTGACGATGTGTGATGAGGGGGAGGGGGGGGGGGGTTAGATGTTGCGACGTCACATTTTTGCATTATAAAAAAGCAATGTTAGAAAACAAATTTTAGACGTTTTTTCACGTTTTAGATAACTGTTTTAATAAATTGTAATAGTTTAGACAAGATTTTGGAAAAATATCGATGTTTTAAAAAAATTCAACTGCAATTTTGAGGGGGGTTGTAGGTTGAGGTGTGACGTCATTTTAGGGGGGGGGGGTCTGACTTTTTGTGACGACGTGTGACGGAGGGGAGGGGGGGAGGTAAAAATCGTCCAAAAAAGCGTGACGTCATTTATGGATGACCCCTTAACCATGCTCCACCATATTAGCCACCATACTCCACCATATTAGCCACCATACTCCACAATATTAGCCATCATGCTCCACCATATTAGCCACCATACTCCACCATATTAGATACTATACTCCACTATAATAGCCCTCATGCTCCACTATATTAGCCACAATGTTACCTTACATTAACCAGTGCGACTCCCATAATTAGCCTATGCACGACCAAACTCCCACAATTCAACATTTAATCACCAATTTTTCAAAAACCCTAAACCGTGATCTAAAATCTAATGTGTCTATTTTTAAATAATCAAATCTAGCATTCACAATTATTTTTTTTCTGCACTTGAAAAAATTCAATTTTATTTTTTTTCCGTGGCGTCAACCTAGGATTGCACTTGTATATCACTTCCGGTTCAGTAGACGGCATTGGATTTCCGGGACCCGGTACATCGGATTGTGATCCGGTGAGTGGAATAATTCCATTAGACCCCGCGTCTAGCCTATTGCAGCACAATGTACCGGGTCACTGTACGTTTGCTTCCTTGTTTGGCCAGGGACGTTATTGCGTCTTTCATGCTGCTCTAAACGGGGAGCATTGGATTCAACTAATGCACTTACATGGGTGTATATATATATATATATATATATATATATATATATATATATATATATATATATATATATATATATATATATATATATATACATATAAAGAGAGACACAGAACATATGCTTGCGTGCATGTATTTGTGTGTGCGCGTGCATGCGTGTGTGTGTGTTCGTGTTTATGGGGGTGTGGGAGTGACTTGAATTATGGGAGTTTGTGCATAAGCCAATATGGGAGTCGCGCTCGTTATTATAACTGATTCCAAACTGTACAGGTTACGTCTTGTCTCTTGGGTCCCTCAGATATGTAGAGAGAGGGTCTCTGAAACATGGGCAACATCTGACTCTTCTCAATTTAGGGCCCAGGCTTTGTGCCCTTCTAATGCGAAAACATCCAATGGTCTATTAGACTATGTAGCCAAATGCTTGTAAAGTTAAGTTTAAGTTTAAACCTTAGAAAGGGAATTTATTTGTTCAATAATACACACTTAAAACGTAGCGGCACTAGAAATAAATATACAAGAAAAAAGAAAAAAAAAAGATTCCTTATGCTAGAGACCCAGCCTGCTTTGCTTAAGCTGAATATATATATATATATATATATATATATATATATATATATATATATATATATATATATATATATATATATATATATATATATTAGAAATTAATGTATTTTTCTCAAGGCTAGATAGAATATACAAAGTGCCCGTATAATTTTTTTAGATGAAAGATACGGAAAAAAAAGAAAGTAAAAAAAAAACCACGAAAGAAAAATGATGAGAGAGGAACAGATTGTAAGAGAGATAATAGATGCTAGGAATCTAACCCCCTGTAGGGCTTAGCTTTCCATTTATTTAATTCTCTTCGTTCCGTTAGCCCTGACGCCTTTCCTCCACCCCCTCCCCCGCCCGGTGCATGATGAAATATCTGAATCTTTGCGGAATGAATTGAGGAATAATGACAAACTAATGCGGGTCGTCTATGTGATAGATATGCAATCTGAAAAAAAAACATACATAGTTTGATTTGAACCAGGGTCGTAGATTACATCGGGGGGTCAAGCGATGGGGGTGGGGGGCCTGCAGAGGGTTGGGGTGAAACAGGGATCGTTTTATGTTTCCGTTCGCATCCTTCTGCCTCTCATTAGGGCGTCAGCGTACATATCTTTTTGAATAATTTTACAAGATGCATTCGGTTGAGGCTCGTATATCTGGCGTCGGACTTAATTTCGTGTTTTTACTTTTTTTTTCCATTTCAATTACGCGAGATATATATATATATATATATATATATATATATATATATATATATATATATATATATATATATATATATATATATATATATATATATATATATATATATATATATATATATATATATTTAAAATTTTATTTCGAGTGAGGGTCTGCTTAGAAAAAGTAATACATCTACACCAGCGGCAACAAGAATGGAACGTAATGCAAAATTCATCTCAGCGTGGGGAAATCGGATAGACTTTAAAAAATACGGTTACGGAATTCGAATCTTTAACTGTGTAAAGTGATTGGATGAAATCGTGTAACGGTTTTTATTTTTATATTTACGCATGCGTGGTGGGTCTAAAAATAAACGCATGATTAAATGTTAATAAAAAAAAAAGTATCAATGTAGTAGATTAAAAATGGAATTTGATTTTTTGGGAATTTGATTTTTTCGTTGTTTGGAAATCGTAAAGATGGATAGGAAAAGATTGGATTTGCGAGATTATATTACAAACAGCCTTGATCAGGTTATGTCATCAGGGTGAGCAGTACTAATGTTTTGTGGGATGTGGTGCAATTTCACTACCCAGTGAGCAGGGAAATAAAATCACAGGGGGGGAGGGGGGACAAAAGGGGGGGGGCACATGAAGAAATAAAATATATACGTTTTGCTTGGAGATGAAAAGAACATGAGCAAATGACGTCATATGTGCGGGGTCAGTTACACAACTGACGTCATCAGCACCGGCGCAGTTACACAACTGACGTCATTAGTTACAATTTTACAGGGTTCAGTTACAAAAATGACTTCATCAGCGCGGAATCAGTCACACGAATGACGTCACCGGTGCGGGGCTCACTGACGTCATGAGTTCCGGTAATTGAACACTCTCAGCACCTGAGGTCTCACAGAGAGTGCCGAGGCTGATTTCTCTGTCACTCATCATCACCGGCTCGGCGGAGCAGCTAGGCGGTGTGGGGGGGGGGGGGGCAGCTAGACTGGGGTGGCAGCTAGACTGTGGTGGCAGCTAGATTAGGGTGGCAGCTAGACTGAGGTGGGGGGTGGCAGCTAGACTGGGGTGGCAGCTAGACTGAGGTGGGGGGTGGCAGCTAGACTGAGGTGGGGGTGGCAGCTAGACTGGGGTGGCAGCTAGACTGAGGTGGGGGGTGGCAGCTAGACTGAGGTGGGGGGTGGCAGCTAGACTGTGGTGGCAGCTAGACTGGGATGGCAGCTAGACTGGGGTGGCAGCTAGACTGGGGTGGCAGCTAGACTGAGGTGGGGGGTGGCAGCTAGACTGGGGTGGGGGGCAGCTAGACTGGGGTGGCAGCTAGACTGGGGTGGCAGCTAGACTGAGGTGGGGGGTGGCAGCTAGACTGGGGTGGGAACAGCTAGACTGGGGTGGCAACTAGACTGGGGTGGGGGGCAGCTAGACTGGGGTGGCAGCTAGACTGGGGTGGCAGCTAGACTGAGGTGGGGGGTGGCAGCTAGACTGGGGTGGGGGGCAGCTAGACTGGGGTGGCAGCTAGACTGGGGTGGGGGTGGCAGCTAGACTGGGGTGGGGGTGGCAGCTAGACTGGGGTGGCAGCTAGACTGGGATGGGCAGCTAGATGGGGTGGCAGCTAGACTGGGGTGGCAGCTAAACTTGGGTGGCAGCTAGACTGGGGTGGCAGCTAGACTGTGGTGGCAGCTAAACTTGGGTGGCAGCTAGACTGTGGTGGCAGCTAGACTTGGGTGGCAGCTAGACTTGGGTGGCAGCTAGACTGTGGTGGCAGCTAGACGGGTGGCAGCTAGACTTGGGTGGCAGCTAGACTTGGGTGGCAGCTAGACTGGGGTGGCAGCTAGACTGGGGTGGCAGCTAGACTGGGGTGGCAGCTAGACTCGGGTGGCAGCTAGACTCGGGTGGCAGCTAGACTGGGGTGGCAGCTAGACTGGGGTGGCAGCTAGATTTGGTGACAGCTAGACTGGGGTGGCAGCTAGACTGGGGTGGCAGCTAGACTGGGGTGGCAGCTAGATGGGTAGGCAGCTAGACTGGGGTGGCAGCTAGACTGGAGTGGAAGCTAGACTGTGGTGGCAGCTAGACTGGGGTGGCAGCTAGACTGGGGTGGCAGCTAGATTTGGTGACAGCTAGACTGGGGTGGCAGCTAGACTGGGGTGGCAGCTAGACTGGGGTGGCAGCTAGACTGGGGTGGCAGCTAGACTGGGGTGGCAGCTAGATGGGTTGGCAGCTAGACTGGGGTGGCAGCTAGACTGGGGTGGGGGGTGGCAGCTAGACTTGGGTGGCAGCTAGACTGGGTTGGCAGCTAGATGGGTTGGCAGCTAGACTGGGGTGGCAGCTAGACTGGGGTGGCAGCTAGACTGGGTTGGCAGCTAGACTGGGGTGGCAGCTAGACTGGGGTGGCAGCTAGATGGGTTGGCAGCTAGATGGGTTGGCAGCTAGATGGGTTGGCAGCTAGACTGGGGTGGCAGCTAGACTGGGGTGGCAGCTAGATGGGGTGGCAGCTAGACTGGGGTGGCAGCTAGACTGGGGTGGGGGTGGCAGCTAGATGGGTTGGCAGCTAGACTGGGGTGGCAGCTAGACTGGGGTGGCAGCTAGATGGGTTGGCAGCTAGATGGGTTGGCAGCTAGATGGGTTGGCAGCTAGACTGGGGTGGCAGCTAGATGGGTTGGCAGCTAGATGGGGTGGCAGCTAGACTGGGGTGGGGGTGGCAGCTAGATGGGTTGGCAGCTAGACTGGGGTGGCAGCTAGACTGGGGTGGCAGCTAGACTGGGGTGGCAGCTAGACTGGGGTGGCAGCTAGATGGGTTGGCAGCTAGACTGGGGTGGGGGTGGCAGCTAGACTGTGGTGGCAGCTAGACTGGGTTTGCAGCTAGACTGGGTTGGCAGCTAGACTGGGGTCGTGAGCTAGATTGGGGTGGCGGTGTATGTGGATGGTTTACCACGAGGGTCGTGCCGAGCTGAGACGTAGAAGCGGTAACATCTACAGGCTCGGTAAGGAAGGCGATATATGCAGCAAAACATATATATATATATATATATATATATATATATATATATATATATATATATATATATATATATATATATATATACATGCATATAGTGTCTTTAAAATCATATACTTCCATTCCATTCTATATCGCCATCCTAGATGCTTATCCCAGAATCTTCTCTTGCCGTCCTCTTTTCTCCTTTAGTGTTCCTCATAAGAAAGTTTTCGTAATACTCCACGACCTTGTGACACTTGTACCACAATAGTTATTTGTTTTTTAACTGTTGTGAGCTGTTTTCTTTTCATAATAACCAATCGTCGTTTTCGATTTTGATAGGTACTGCTTCAATTGAAATAGTGTCTTTTGTATGATCTTCGTTGCTACCAACATATAGATGTTGGTTGCAGGCCTTGTTACACAAACAGAGAAGAGTGTTTTTTCAACGCGAAAGGTAGACTCAGGTAGATAGCACAAGCCTTAAAAAAATAAAGACAGCGGTTTTACGCCAGACGGGATCCGAACCCACGACTCCCCCACGCAGTTGAAATAGAGCACTGTCGGTATTACTCTATAAGTTAGCGTGTGCAGCAGCAAGAACCTCAGTACCCTCTGCTTCTTCGTGTGAGTATTCCACGTTTATAGCTGAAACTATGTAGGTGAGTACTTTACCAGTAATCGCATCCCATTTAAGCTTGACCTCGGTGAACTATACAAAAACTTTTTATTTAAATCTACCCACGAACAATAGTTAAAAAGAAAAAGTCCCACAATTCCTCAAACCACTTCCGTCGGTCGTTATTCTCTCTAATGATTCGGCCTTGAGGTTTTCTTTTTTTTTTCTAAACGTGACCTCAGAGAGTTTTTTTTTTTTTTTTTTTTTTTTTGGACACCTCTCGATAAACTTGCTTTTAATGGCGATTCCGATACAACGGATAGAAAAGAGGAGACGACCTTCTAATTTATGACTTGACGGAAATCGAGGTTAATGCGCCAATTATCAATCTATTCAGGAAACGGCGGCTAACACTATAAATCTGGTGTTTGTATTTTTAACTGCTAGATCTTTACTCGGTTTCTTAACTACTAGAGCTGTACGCTGTTTTTTATCGGCCAGGGCTATACTCGGTTTCTTAAGTGCTAGATCTGTACGCTGTTTTTGTAACTGCTAGATCTGTACGCTGTTTTTAACTGCTAGATCTGTACGCTGTTTTTTAACTGCTAGATCTGTACGCTGTTTTTAACTGCTAGATCTGTACGCTGTTTTTAACTGCTAGATCTCAGTGTTTCTTCCAGACTTTTTTCTCCGGGGGGGGGGGGCACTTGAAATTTTCGGGGGGCGGTAAACTTTCTTCAGGGGGGGGGGGGGCGGACACTGTTAAAAGTATGTATTTTCTATATAAATTATATAAATTTCATTCCGTTCGGGTGGGGGCGGAAAAAGTTTATCGGTGGGGGGGGGGGGGGGCTAAGCCCCCCGAAGAGATGCCTGGAAGAAACTCTGCTAGATCTGTACGCTGTTTTTAACTGCTAGATCTGTACGGTGATTTTTAACTGCTAAATCTGTACTTGTTTTTTAACGGCTAGATCTGTACGCGGTTTTTTAACTGCTAGATATCTACTCGGGTTTTTTTAACTGCTAGATCTCTACGATGTTTTTTAACTGCTAGATCTGTACACTGTTTTTTAACTGCTAGATATCTACTCGGGTTTTTTTAACGGCTAGATCTGTAAACAGTTTTTAACTACTAACTCGTTACTTAGCCACTACTGCAACAAGCCTTCCCCCATAAAGTTTTTTTTTATTTTTTCAACAAGCACCGTCATAGTAAATCATGTTATTTAACAACACCCTCCCCATGTCAATAAGCCCCTCCTTGATAAAGCCTCTGCTCTAGTAAGCTCAATATCAGCAATCCCCTTCTCGGCAATAATAGCAACCTGACGCCCATCCCCCCTCTCCCCACCACCTCATATCCATAAGCACCTTCTTTAACAAGCTTATGCTGCCCTTAAATTTTAGCATGCCAATACTATAGCAAGCCCATGCTTTAGCAAGCCCATACTATAGAAAGCCCATGCTTTAGCAAGCCTATGCTTTAGCAAGCCCATGCTTTAGCAAGCCCCTGCTTTAGCAAGCCCATACTTTAGCAAGCCCATGCTTTAGCAAGTCCCTGCTTTAGCAAGCCCATACTTTAGGGCTGGTAAGTAGGTCACCAACCAGTTCTATAGCTCATGCTGGTTTTATTGAGCCGTAGAACTGGTTCGTGACCTACTTACCAACCCTATAGCAAGCCCATACTATAGAAAGCCCATACTATAGCAAGCCCATACTTTAGCCAGCTCATGCTTTAGCAAGCCCATGCTATAGCAAGCCCATGCTTTAGCAAGCCCATACGTTAGCCGGCTCACGTTTTAGCAAACCCTCACCTTTCCTCCATCCACAAATCTTATTTAAGACCATAAAAATTACATCCCCACGAGCTAAATCTCATTAGTCTTGTTCTATGTTATACATCGCTCTTGCTTCCGTATGTTTTGTTTTCCCCTTTTTGTTCCCCGTTTCATGTTTTTAATATCGTAAAGGGGAAATAATCTCGCTGGGGGGGGGGGGGGGGGTTACACAAGAAATTGTCTCAGTCGAGTTGGGACCTTTAACTAGTACAAGGTTAAACGCTTAGCCTTGGCGGTACAATATAATTGTTTTTAAAACTTCACCTTTTTTTCTTTAAACGCCTCAGTTATGTAATTTACAGCATCAGTTTGCCTTACCACGTTCGCTTTAGTATTATAGTTTTCATCATCGGGTTTGTAAGGAATAATGCAGATATACATTAGTCACAATCCTTTCTGACCTGTGCAATCACTCCTTTAAGATGGGTTTTTTTATAATTATCACAAAACGTCTATCTTTAGTGTATGGCTTAATCATATTATTCGTCTAGCTCACGGCTCTCCAAACTACGGCCCACGGGCCTGATGCGGCCCGCGAAGTACTCTCATCCGGCCCGCGGAGATCCCTTTGTCCAAGGAAAAATCGTTTGTTGGTGATGGCTAAGGAACTTTGCCCAGAAAAATCAAAGACATGCCTGGAAGAAACTGGTCCCCGAACTGACATAATACGGCCCTCAGACTGAAAAGTTTGGAGACCCTGGTTTAGCTAGATGTAAAATGTTAATATTAATAATAAACGTTCCTACAAAAGATTTTAGACGGATGGAATCAAGATGGTAATCTCTTCTTCTTCTTCGTTCTTGATTTTATTGTTGGAAGGGATTCCTCTCCAGCACATACGTATCGACTGGTTATGCGCCATTGAGGCCATCGACTCTGATTTGGGTTTGAACTCGAGCCTTTTCGGTTTAGCAGCCATGAGCTTTACCGACTCGACCACGCCGATAAAATGGTTGATAAAAGAGCAATAAATATGGAAAAATATACGTTACAAATTGTTGTTACATACGTTTGCTTATATATAAGCCATCAATTAAATGCTGTATTATAGCTGTATAGATTGTAATTACCACTGTAAAAACTTGACAGATGTATTATACCCTACAGTTTTGTAAAAAAAAATTTGGCAGTTTTCTTTGTTTCTCTCCCTTAGTCTTCGGTGATACTGTCCCCTTACGACGAAAATTTAAAACAGTACTTTAAATACGTTTTTAAAAATTTCGCCTAAGCAGAGCGCAATTCCATATTTCAAATACAAATGGATTACAGCAAAGGTTTTTTATACGATAACATGTGTACACACAAGTAAATAAAAAAGTGTATTAATTAAGAAACTGATATTTTAAGGAGCCAGTTAGATGGTTTCTGGATGTAACTTGACGTATGTTAAGTTACGTTTCATCGAAGCCAAAATAACAGATGAACTCTTCCTCACCTGTCATGAAGTCTTTTCTTTTTTAACTTCTTTCTTTTTTATTTTATTTTTACTTTTTTTTTTTTTTTTTTTTTTTTTTTTTTTTGCATAAACGTATAATTATTTTACATCACCATTCATGTGTCATATATTTTATGATATATTTTTCAAAATGTTCCACTTTTACATGTTATCAAAATATTCTGTTCTATTCCTTAAAGAAAAATAGTTAAACCCCCATTTTTACAATATAAATAATGTGTATTCCTTTTTTCTCCTTAGTGACTGTGTTCTATTGTTTAAAGAAAAATAGTTAAACCCCAATTTTTATAATATAAATAATGTGTATTCCTTTATCTCCTTTCTTCCGCTTTCCGTCCCAAATGTTGTTTTGCACTACGAATCTATTTGTGGCGAACACGTGACACGAGCCACGTGAGGCTTATTAAAAACTGCAAGAAAATTAATCAATGAACCCAAAGAGATTATACTATAAATAACCATACTAAAAACAGTAATAATAGCAGAATTTTTAAAATGTTGTTATTTTTTAATAATATTTTACAAAGAACCGTTGATGTTGATTTTTTTAAAGTTATTTTTCTAAAACTTAGTCAAGGTAAAACATGGTATTTATTTATGAAAGTTTCCTTATGAAAGTGCTTGGTTATTAAAATGAAATAAACTTTGTTTGGTGTTACAAATTTCCCCAAAGTTGTACTTATTGAATAGCTTTAATAGGCTAAAGTTCTTTCCGTATTTAGTCACCGTGACGTTAAAGCCGTCGGATAAACAAAAACAACAGACGCTCTTAACGGTGACGCCACGCCGGTGTTTTAATTAATTTCAGCCTAATTTAATTTCCATCCCGTTCATAACATTTTTTACAGCGTGACTTGAAATGGAAACAGGATGTGTAAAAATAAATGACCGTTTTAAAATTAAAATAATATCAGTATTGAGGCCAAAAGGAGGTAAAAAAAAATAATTGACTGTTTAAAAGTTTAAATAATATCAATATAGAGGTCAAAATATGCCGATTTTTAAAAATGTTTGCGTGTGAATAGAAATATTCACAAACATCATTATGTCAATGAAAAGATAATGTAATCCATTATTAAAATTCAGGTTCAGATGTTTCAATAACCTCGACATATGAAGGGATAGTGTGGGTATCATTATGCCCAGCAAACTTTATTTCCCTTAAGTGAGTTAGGTACCCATTAGAGCTGGGTGGACTCAAAGACGTACTGACTTGAACCCGGATTCGAACTCGAGACATTCGGATTAACGATGAGTATATTTAACAAAAAAAAAAAAACAATACCGTATACCCTTCGTTTAATCCCCTTCTACAATTGTAATACCACCCGTGATAAATTACGGCTTTCTTTGAAGGAAAATAAAACAAATAATTACACGCCGCCGTTCACACTAATCACGCTCATGTGGAATTTACGTGGATACTAAAAAAAATAAACCAACACCCCCTCCCCCCACCCCTTGTGGGTTTTAGTGTTGACGGGAAGATGGTGTAGGTGAGGTCACGTGACTTCAAAGATGGCGATATCCGAGAAACATCAATGGGGTCATCGATCGGTATCAGGGGGGCTGGGGAAGCGTAATGTGATTGGTTTTAATGAAAGAAAAAATATTATTTCTCAGGTCGACCGGGACGTGAAACCTAGTTATGTTCGTGGGGTGGGGGTGTGGGGGTGGGGGTGTAAGCAGGAAGTTTGGTAGCACCTTGCAGATTTGAATTAGGTAAATAATATTAGTATTGTGAGGTAACTATGGAATGAGGGTGGGGTGGGGGGTGTAAGCAGGAAGTTTGGTGACACCTTGCAGATTTGAATTAGGTAAATAATATTTTGTATTGTAACGAGCGTGGAGTGAGGGGGGGGGGGGATAAGGGCTCTAGTATGTTTTGTTAATATACGTATACACAGTCTGACATTCAGACACGAACATACACCGATGAACATATATGGTAGCATACAATACAGACAAACAGACACACAAGAACCAGTGTTTCTTCCATTTTTTTCTCCGGGGTGGGAGGGGGCAATTGAAATTTTCGGTGGGGTGCGGTCTAAATTATTGAAGGGGGGGGGACACTGTTAAAAGTATATATTTTCTATATAAATTTCATTTCGTTCGGGGGGCGGATAAGAATACAGAATAGACAAACACGCTGACAGTCGCATACAAAAGAAAAACACGGACATTTAGGTATAGAGAAACATGGCAATACAACAACACAACCCGGACATTCACGTGTTGATAATGACGAACATTCACTTTCAGAAATACATTGTAATACACATACAGAAAACCCAGATTTTTACGTAAAGAAGAAACATGGACACTCGCTTTCAGAAAAACATAGATCGTCACACACGATTCAAACGAAATATGCTAATTCATATGAGCACACACACACACATATTGACAAACATACTCGTACAAACACACAAACACACTCACAGATACGCGGAAAAAACAGTGTTTCTTCCAGACTTTTTTTCATCGGGGGGGGGGGGGGACTTGAAATTTTCGGGGGGGGGGGATGGCGGACACTGTTAAAAGTATATATTTTCTATAAAAATTCCATTTTGTTCTGGGATGGGGGCTCCTGGAAGAAACGTTGGGAAAAACATACGGACATACACCGGCACATACTTGTGGATATGTCTACATAAGAAAAAACATACAGAAATACTTCCGTTTGCACATTGAAGAGCTATCCCGTAAACAGAATCAAAGACGGAAACACGCTGAATTCGGTCGGAATAACAGCCACCCGTCCAGACACAAGTAATCTAATGTCTGGTGATTCACTGTCTAAATTAGATCAGAACCGTTAGAAAGATGGAGCCACTTACTAAAGACAGGGGCTGTTATCTGGTGCGAGGGTGCGAGGGTAAATACATCACGTCCCTTTAGTAGTAATTCCAGCTCTTCATTTGCGTGAACAAGATTAACAGATTAACTCTACTTCGCCTGACTTCATTTCGTGCGGAGGTTGGATTTTTTTTTTTTTTTTTTTTTTTTTTTTTTTTTAAGGTTTTTTGAAAATGTCAACATGACCCACATTAAAATGCTGAAATGCCATCCCCCAGATTTCCATGCCGCAAAAGGACACGCCCACTTGTAGCTGTTTAGCATCCCTTCGGCCCAAACCTCACACGCATAATTCTACTTTATTGCCCCGACTCCTTTCCCCGTTGCTAACATAGGATCGAAAACTAACTAGTAAATTATCCCCTTAAGCAACGGGACTTGAGCGACTCGCTTATTTTCACGCGTTTTCGAAGCAGTCTCGCCGTTTAGCATTGTAAATGACGCAGACTTCGATTGCCGGGGTTATGAAATTTAAATGAACGAAATGTAAGGGTCCGACTACTGTTAAACAGATTAAGTCGCGATTGTTTAACCATAATGAAGTCAACATCTTGGCCAAAGAACGATTGTTTAACCATAATGAAGTGAACATCTTGCCCAAAGAACGATTGTTTAACCATAATGAAGTCAAACTCTTGCCCAAAGCCTTATAACTGTTCCGTGAACCATAATGAAGTCGACTTCCGCATATTGGCATCAAACTTTTGTTAAACATAATAATGACGTAAACTTATTCCCTAAAGACTTATATCGTCAAACTAATGCCTAACGTATCATGACGTCAAGCTATTGCCTACAGCTTTATTTCATCAAACAATTGCCTAACGCATCAGGACGTCCAATTATTTTCTAGCGCATCATGACGTCAAGCTATTGCCTACAGCATTATGCCTTCAACCTTCAACCATGCTATCAACCTATTGCCTAACACATTATTTCCGTCCTATTATTGCCTAAAGCAGGGGGCTCCAACCTACGGCCCGTGGGCCGCATGCGGCCCGCGAGGTTCTCTCATCCGGCCCGCGGAGATCGTTTTGTTCACGGAAAAAAACGTTTGTTGGAGGTGGATGAGGAAACATTCAAAACAAATCAAAACTGTAGCATTGGGTGCAAATACCATTGAAGTAAATGTGACCAGTTGCCCAGCAAATGACCTCCTTAAAGACAAGTTCAAATAAGGGTGGGTGGGTTTTATAAGTATTTGCCTAAGGGGGACTTTCCTAATACTACAACTTTTGCATCACAGTTTTCCTTTAAGAGACGTTCTTCGGGTGGAGGGTGGAGGGCTCCGCTGCCCCGAAAAGATGCCTGGAAGAAACTCTGGGCCCCGATCTTATATTTGATAGTTAATGCGGCCCTCGGGCTGAAAAGTTTGGAGACCCCTGGCCTAAAGCATTATGCCATCAAATTGTTTCCTAAAAGTACATAATGCACCCTGTTGTAGAGAGGCAACTTCAGGCAACCACACGTTTTTATTTAATGCGATGAATATTTATCACAAATGTCCCTTAGACAGATTCAATTTGATACAATTTTAGGTGTACTTTTGAAGAAACTCAAGTAATAATTAAATCGCCTTGACAAATATTTTGGTCCTAAAATGCAAAATATGTTCTCGTGAAATTTAATTTGTTTAATGGTTACTAATTAAGAATAATTAAATCCCAGTTGTTTAATTTTTTTATGTTTAACGGAGACTGGTATATTCATGATGAAAAGGGAAATCGAATTTTCTACATTTTAAAACAAAAATAAATGTTATTTTAAGAATCATTTTTAGCATACCGTACAACAAACTGTGTCTAATTAGTGAATATGCTTTAAGGGTAAAATAGCTTCTAATTAGGGTTAGAAACATCAGCTCCCCCCCCCCCCTTTTTATGTCTATAAGTTCGTCTGTCTGTCCGTAAATTATGTATTTCATCCTAAACAGTTAAGTGTAGAGATTTATCAATGAACACTAAAACGAATTTGTCCACAATTTTTTTTTCAAGAATCTTGTTACCGCCAACAGAAAGCTTTTGTGAACTGCCTGCCTCTAATTAATCCAAAGTCAATTAAGCTCCTTGATTAAAGCCAGCCATGCGAAGAAATTCTCTCACCTTCACGCATGCTTAGGCTAATGAAGACATAATTACAACGCTTGATTAAAACTGGCGAGTCGTCAGTTCTGTTTCGTCCACGTTGATTATAACAATAGAAACATCCTAATACATTGGCGAAGTAAGTTCGCTAATCATGATTTTTAAAATCCGCAATTTTTTAAGACCTGCATTGGAGTTGTTGGCAGCAGCGCTTCGTTCGCTCATTCTTCCTCGTTAATTAAGCTAATCAAGCAGCACAAGTAATTGTTTCTTTAAATGAAAATTATTACTATTAATAATGTATTCTTTAATTAAAGTTTTTAAATTGCCTGCAATTTCCGCTACGTGCTAATTTCAGGAGAATTCTGGGAATTTTTTTCAATTTATTTTGACACGTTATTTTAGGGTAAAAAAAATATTTGTAAAACAAAATCATCAAAAAAAACGTTTTAATAACAAGCTTTTATGTAATAATGCACTAAAAAGGGAAAAAAACTATTTTATTTAAATATAATAATGAATTACCATTTAAATTGCTAAAAAGAAAAGCGTGCGTCACTATATTATCTATTGATTGTTTTAATAAAATGAAAGAACCGACAATAAGAACGATGAAGCAGGTTAAATAAAAACTTGTAATGACAACAATTGTTGTACGAGCATGTCTATTGAAACAATTTGTGTGAATGTAGAAGTTCGTCAGGGTTACGGGTAAAAACAAGTTAATAAAAAGTCTAGTGACAATTTAAGCGCAATTTCCTTAGTACTGTAGTATATTATGTATAATGTAATTTTTTTTTAATTTTGTGACCGAACGAAAGGATATTTTTGAAAACTTTCTTCGACAATACTGTTCAAAATTATGGCAGGAATCGATTGGTAAATGTTTCAAGTCGCTAAATGGTCTGGTTGTCGAGATATGGGCCAAAACTGCATTTTTTTCGAGTTCTTTTTACCTTTCCGGGAAATCCAGGAAGGAATTCCGGGAATTTTTTGGCCCACAATCATCCTCGGAACTTGCTTAACATATTTGCTTTGGAACTAGTCCTTGATATTGCTTCGTTGAGGAGGAGATACGACTTAAAGCTGCGGACACACATCCATCCATTGCGGACACACATCCATCCATCCAGAAATAACGAATTAATAATTGCAATTGTCAGTATGGAAATTGCGCTAAAAAAACGAGTATTGCTAGTATGTTTAAAGATTAAACCTTATATGATGTTGCTAGTACTGTAGTCAATACCATAGTCCTAATAAATTATCTTAACCCTTTAAACAGAAATCTAAATTGAGAAGGAAGAAAAAGTGAATGGATGGTTGGATGGATGAATTCATAGATTGTTGGATTGTTGAATTGTTGGATTGTTGGATTTTTGGATTGTTGGATGGTTGAGTGGTTAGATGGTTAGATGGTTGGATGGTTGAATGGTTGGATGGATGGTTGCATGGTAGTATGGCTGTAGGGTTGTATTGCTGTATGGTTGTATGGTTTGATGGTTAGATGTTAGATAATTGGATGGTTGGATGGTTGGTGGTAGTATGGTTGGATGATTGTATGGTTGGATTGTTAGATGGTTGAATAGATGGATTATTAGATGGTTGGGTGGTTGAATGGATGGTTGGATGGTTGGATGGATTGTTGGATGGTAGGATGGTTGGATGGTTGTATGGTTGGATGGCAGGTGGTAATATGGTTGTATGATTAGATGATTGGATGGTTGGGTGGTTGGATGGATGGTTGGATGGTCGGATGGATTATTGGATGGTTGGTTGGATGGTTGGATGGTTGGATGGCAGGTGGCAATATGGTTGTATGATTAGATGATTGGATGGTTGGGTGGTTGGATGGATGATTCGATGGTTGGATGGTTGGATGGTAGGTGGTAATATGGTTGTATGATTAGATGATTGGATGGTTGGATGGTTGGATGGATGATTCGATGGTTGGATGGTTGGATAGTTAGACCTATGGACCTATGGACTGACGGACCGATAGATGGATAACACGAAAGTCTCAAAAAGCCTTTTTTTTGTGCTGACTCGGTGCGTGGGTGACATACCAGTTGACTGTGCCGTACTTATGAACTAGATCGCAATTTCAGTAAATTGGATGGCAGAGATGGATCGTGGCTACTTTCAGAGAGGGACTTGGGAATTCCTAAAACCATCGTGAAGTCTTCAAGGAATCTCAACCAACCTAATTATTTTCTAGATTTTTAAAACATTCGTCTGCTATCTTTGTGTTACTTTTTTTTAAAAAAGATACAGACATGTCTTTTTCAAAAGCAGAGTTTCTTTCATGCATCTCTCTGGGGGATGAAACAACGGCAGTGCCCTCTTACTGAGCATGACCCCCCCCCCCCGCCCCCCGGAGGAAATAGAAAAAAGAATACAATTTATATAGAAAATATATACATTGTACTTTAGCTAGTTCGCCCTTTCCTAAGGAAACTTTGTGTGTGTGTCGTCCCCCCCCCCTACCTACACTCTGAAGCCCCGAACTTATAAAAACCCCATCCTTCCTACGAAGAAAAATATCTGAAAGAACCACTGTTTGAAAGCTATCATTCCTGTTCAGCCAGGCTTAACATTAGCCATAGGCTTAAGGCTTAACCTTAACCAAAACTCTAACAACTGACTCAACACTAGCATTCAATGTTAAATAAAAATATCCCTTCGGCAGTACCAGACCCAATAAAGCTTGGGTACGGCTAAACAACATGAACTTTTACTACAAGAGTAAAAAATCACAAATGTTTCAATTTAGGTTCTATTTATAAAAGATGTATTCAATATTGTTCTTAATTGAACACTTAGCGCTAAAAGTACTTAAGTCACAACATAAAAACTTTGCGATCAATGAGGAAAATAAAAATCCATTTGGCTGAAAATAAAACATTTTTATTTTACTGCTTGTTTGAAAGAAGCACTAAACTAAATCCTTCAGCGTTGATGTATGTGTATAGGGTAAAGTCAATCTATAGGAATAACGATCGTTGTTTGGTTTGTTTTCAACCGAATGTGTATTTTAAATAGTTTTAGCGCAATGCTCTTTAATAGGTCTCAAACGGATTCTTTTCAAGGTGCCGGAATAGAACTAGCAGAATACCAGGAATGACAAGAACCATCCTATATTCTCCATATAGCCTGCTTGCTACATAACCTCATTCCAAGCCCCCTGCCCGCTTTACACTCCCCCCCCCCCACACACACACACACTCACACACTCACCCCCACACCCTCCCATCTCCCCCCACCCCCACCCCCACTCCACAGCCCAGCATGCTTCACGGAACTCTGTAATCTTCTTTTAAAAAGCTTCACGGTGAATCTGTAACCGGAAATGGAACATTTAAAGCATTAAGACGAAAATTGTTTTTTTTTTTACCTAAATCGTCTCTGAATTCTCACCAAAAGAAAAATATAAACAAAAATTAAACCGCGACTCCTAATGAACGCATTGAAGAAAATCATTCCCATTTGTAATATTTTTTTGTTTTCAATTTTTAGAATTTCGGAAACAGGAATATATTCAAGAAATTGTTTTGAAAGTTCTAGCGATTTTTTGGTAATCAGTGCTAGTTTTTTATGTGCTGGTGCTATCACACTAGCCTCTCACAAACAACCCCCTGAATCATTTTAAAATTCCTAACGCCTTCCCCTTCCCCCCACTTTCACTTCTCTTCTAATACGACCCCAAAAATTTAAATTATATCCTTCCATTTATCCTAATCCATTATCCGAATGAAAATCTTTAAATTTTTAACAACATTTTTTTAAGCTAAACAAAATGCGGGTTAGGTCAAATGAATCAATTTAACCCCCCCCCCCCCCCCTTACCCCTTTGTTTTCCCTATATTTTCACGACAAACAGCTTTACGCTAAACGATAATAAAATTAAAATAATTAAGTCCATTCGGTTAAAAAATTAAGTTGTTGTTAGACGTTTAAAAAAATTATGAATAACAATAAAGTATGATTAAAACGTTTAACTAATTTAACTAATCTGCTGTCGTGTAAGGTATAAAATAAATCTTCGACGAATTTATAATATCGTTAAACTTGTTTTTTCCTCTGCATTCTTAATTGTAATGTTGGGATTCCCCCCAACACAATTAAATATTACCTGTCAACTTTTTATGCGCCATTGAGGTCATTGACTCCGATTTCAGCCTGCATTTCTTTCTGGATAACAAAGATCGAAATATATCAGGCCAAATTATTTGAAATTCAAAATATCCCGGACGAAATATCTCAGGGCTAAATATATCAGGATAAAATATTTGAAATACAAAATATATCAGGACGAAATATATCAGGATAAAATGTCTTAAGGGCAAGTTTCGACATGTAGCGGGTTGAAAACGCCAACGGTCGAACATTCTGGACAGAAACGTCTAAGGATCGTGTCTTGTACCAAAGGTCAGTTCACGGGCAGTGGGAGGTGGGTGTGGACTTGGGGTATGGTGAATATCACTGATCGCATATCGCGATCTTGTCATTTTTGTCTGACATTTGTCGTGTCTTACATTTGGCGTGTCTTACTTTTGTCGTGTCTTACTTTTGTCGTTATTATTTTTGTCTGACATTTGTCGTGTCTTAATTTTGTCGTGTCGTACATTGTTCGTGTCTTACTTTTGTCGTGTCTTACGTTTGTCGTGTCTTAGTTTGTCGTGTCTTAATTTTGTCGTTTCGTACAATGGCCGTGTCTTACTTTTGTCGTGTTTTACTTTTGTCGTGTCTTACTTTTGTCGTGTCTTAATTTTGTCGTATCTAATAAATGTCGTGTCTAATATATGTTGGGTCTAATATATGTCGTTTCTAATACTTGTCGTGTCTAATATTTTTCGTGTCTCATATTTGTCTAATATTTGTCTTGGCTAAAACATTTATTTCTAATTTAAGTCGTTTCTGGCAAATGTCTTGTCAAACATGTGTCTTCCGTTTGTCGTGTCTTCTATTTGTCGTGTTGAACATTTGTCGCACCTAAAATTTGTCTAATATTTGTCGTGTATGATGAAAGTAGTGTCTTTTCCAACATATTATACCGTGTCTAACATTTGTCGTGATGTACCCAACATTTGTCGTGTCCAATAATACTATTTGTCGTGTAGCAGCCTCTAACAACTATCCTCTAACCCATCTCTGGCCGAGTTAACCTCGACACGAAGATCGCATGCGCAATGAGATGTCCCTTTTAAATGGACCAATCACGTCCAATTATTTCAGACATCCCTCATATTGCTAGTCAAATAGAGTTACTATTTTTATTTTGACACGAAACTTTTGACCTCATGTTTTAAAAAAATGGGCCAATATTCTCAAATCCACGTCCCAAACAGCAGCTATAACGTTGTGTGTATTTCCTATAAGGCGAAACCAAATAGATGCCCAAGCCCCAACCCCCAATTCACCCCACCTTTAAATGAAAACATTTTTTGAAAAAACTCTGTAAGGATTCGTTATTTAAATATTTTTTATCTTCTTTCACAGAAGAATATGAAAAAAAAAATTATTTTTTTAGAATTACATCCCTTTGTGAAAAAATTATTTCAAAACTATTTTTTATGAAGCAATTTGTGGCAAGCGTTTATCTGTGGAGCGTTCGATAGACGATTGTTGTAGTCTGGCACTAAAATGGGTGCATTGATCTTTTTTTTTTTTGACTCTCCTTTATACGGTCTGTAGTGGACACACAAAAAAAAACAAGGTTGATGAATTTCATGCACCTCTCTCCATCACCAACCCCACCAACCACACTTTCAACTCCTGCAATGACAGGTGAAACCCCATACCTAAAAGTAAAGTTCCCGCTTAGAACCTCACGGTCCATGGAACAAGTGAAGTAGAGTTCACCTGTTTCTGTGACCTCGGCACGCGAAGGGATAAGCACTATTTACTTCCCATAGTGTGAGTTATGTATCCCATCTGAGCTGGATGGATTCAGGGACGTTCTACTGACTTGAACCCGGATTCGAGTTCGTGACTTGCAGTTTAGCCACGCCGTCCCAGCCATCGACCCTACCCCTTGCTACTCCGTTGATGCCTAACTACTCTTGTTACTATGTTGATACCCCCCATACACAGACCAACCTCACCCCCCACCCTTGCTACCCCTATGATGCCTGTTGTCTCCCCCCCCCCCCCACCCCCACCCTTACTACCCCTATGATGCCTGTTGTCTCCCCCCCCCACCCCCACCCTTACTACCCCTATGATGCCTGTTGTCTCCCCCCCCCCCCACCCCCACCCTTACTACCCCTATGATGCCTGTTGTCTCCCCCCCCCCCCCCACCCCCACCCTTACTACCCCTATGATGCCTGTTGTCTTCCCCCCCACCCCCACCCCCACCCTTGCTACCCCTATGATGCCTGTTGTCTTCCCCCCCACCCCCACCCCCACCCTTGCTACCCCTATGATGCCTGTTGTCTCCCCTCCCCCCCCCACCCCCACCCTTGCTACCCCTATGATGCCTGTTGTCTCCCCCCCCACCCCCACCCTTACTACCCCTATGATGCCTGTTGTCTTCCCCCCCACCCCCACCCCCACCCTTACTACCCCTATAATGCCTGTTGTCTCCCCCCCCACCCCCACCCTTACTACCCCTATGATGCCTGTTGTCTTCCCCCCCCCCCCCCACCCCCACCCTTACTACCCCTATAATGCCTGTTGTCTCCCCCCCCACCCCCACCCTTACTACCCCTATAATGCCTGTTGTCTCCCCCCCCACCCCCACCCTTACTACCCCTATGATGCCTGTTGTCTCCCCCCCCCCCACCCCCACCCTTACTACCCCTATGATGCCTGTTGTCTCCCCCCCCCACCCCCACCCTTACTACCCCTATGATGCCTGTTGTCTTCCCCCCCACCCCCACCCCCACCCTTGCTACCCCTATGATGCCTGTTGTCTCCCCTCCCCCACCCCCACCCCCACCCTTGCTACCCCTATGATGCCTGTTGTCTCCCCCCCCCACCCCCACCCTTGCTACCCCTATGATGCCTGTTGTCTCCCCCCCACCCCCACCCCCACCCTTGCTACCCCTATGATGCCTGTTGTCTCCCCTCCCCCACCCCCACCCCCACCCTTGCTACCCCTATGATGCCTGTTGTCTCCCCCCCCCACCCCCACCCTTGCTACCCCTATGATGCCTGTTGTCTCCCCTCCCCCACCCCCACCCCCACCCTTGCTACCCCTATGATGCCTGTTGTCTCTTCCCCCCCCCCCCACCCACACCCTAAGCTATCCCTGCTGCCTACCACTTAGAAAAAAACAACCTTAAAATAAAATGTTAACGAAGTTTTCAACATTTCGCCGGATGTTTCTGACAGAATCTGGTCGATCGGAACAAGCAAGGCTAGGGTTCAAATCCCAACGGAACTAACTCCAAATTTTGGCCACTTGTACTTTTGTTTGAGTTTGGGTTTTTTTTTAATGAACATTCTGGAAGTGTGGAAATAAACGTGAGAGTATTCTAAATACACGATGAAAGTATCCAGTAAAAATAAACGATTCGCATCCTTTTGTAGTAGGCTACTACAGTACACTATATATCATAATATACTAAATGCTTCAAAATATTTTATAAGTACAACCATGGACTTTACTAGAAAAGTTTATGTCGTACTTTTATGTCGTACTTTTATGAATACCTTCCGAGTAGTCTAGCCCGTCCATACAATATGATGATGTCCGTCTGTTTAATAATGAGTTACTCCATATAATCCTAAGCCCGTCTATATAATCTTGCGTTCGGCATTATAATAGTGTGTCCGTCTATATAATTGTGTGTCCGTCTATATAATACTGACCCCGTCTATACAATCCTGACATCGTCTATACAATCATGAGCCCGTCTATACAATCCTGACATCGTCTATACAATCATGAGCCCGTCTATACAATCCTGAGCCCGTCTATACAATCCTGACATCGTCTATACAATCCTGAGCCCGTCTATACAATCCTGACATCGTCTATACAATCATGAGCCCGTCTATACAATCCTGACATCGTCTATACAATCATGAGTCCGTCTATACAATATTAGCCAGTCAATACAAACCCGAGCCCGTTTATACAATCCTGAGCCCATGTATACAATCATTAGCCCGTCTATACAATCATTAGCCCGTCTATACAATCGTGAGCCCGTCTATACAATCCTTAGCCCATCTATACAATTACTATACAATCATGATACGTGTATACAATCCTGATCCCGTCTATACAATCCACAGCCCGTCTATACAATCCTGAGCCTGTCCATAAACTTCGAACACTAGCCGATCACGATAAACATAATTCCAACGACCGTAGTTCAGAGACCTGGTGAGATTTTAGCAAGCCAAACCTCTTTACCGTTATAGGATACCAGACGACCATAGCCGGAGGGGTAGGGGGGGGGGAGGTATTGACCGGTGTCTAAGCTAGAGGTAGTAGGGGGGGTCAGGTATTGATTGGATGTCCGTGCAGTAAACAAACAATCACAGTGCACGGCGCTAGTCTTGATCGAACTTTATGTGACTGCGTGTGCGTGACAGGTTTTTGTGTTGGCTGAGCGAATTATCGTTGTTGTTGGCCGTCGCCTAATCTATTAGAACGGTAATTTAGTTTACTGTCGCCAGCCGCCCGATGGGCGTGTTGTAGTCTTGATAGGTAAAAATTGTTTGGGAGTTCGGGTTTTTACAATCGCCAGTGTGGAGTTTTTTATATTGCTGCGAATCAAAAATCCTCGAAAGTGTATTCATCTCATGTTTACAACCACACACAGCGATTATGATACAATCACACAACATCCCAATCATCCCACCTGAAAGTTACTTCACACCACATTCAATTAACACCGCAACCGATAAACAACACAACCAACACAGTCACCTCCACACCTATCACTCTCAAATTTTTCACCCCACACCACAAAAACACAGAATACATCACATTCACCCCCCACACACACACACACATCAAAGTTACTTCCACATCACAATCACTCCCACATCTCAATCACTCCCACATCACAATCACTCCCACATCACAATCACTCCCACATCACAATCACTCCCACATCACAATCACTCCCACATCACAATCACTCCCACATCACAATCACTCCCACATCACAATCACTCCCACATCACAATCACTCCCACATCACAATCACTCCCACATCACAATCACTCCCACATCACAATCACTCCCACATCACAATCACTCCCACATCACAATCACTCCCACATCACAATCACTTCCACATCACAATCACTCCCACACAATAATCACGAAAATCACGCAACGTTCATAGTATTCCCTTCAACACACACTACAACTCACAACCCTACTCTACCCTACCTTACCCTACCCTACCCCACCCCACCACACCCTGCCCCACCCTACCCTACCCTACCTTACCCTACCCTACCCTATCCTATCCTATCCTATCCTATCCTATCCTATCCTACCCTACCCTACTCTACTCTACCCCACCCTACTCTACCCCACCCTACCCCACTCTACCCTATCCTACCCTACCTTCCCCTACCCTACCCTACACTGCCCTACCCTACCCAACCCTACTCAACCCTACTCACCCCCCCCACCCCACCCTACTCACCCCTCCCATCCCATCCAATAATCACTGCCTGATGCCCCAGTCCTGACATCAACAACACTCCAACAACCTCCCCCATCAGCCGTTTCCTCACCCCCCCCCTCAAGTACCACCCACTCCACAAGTACATCCTCTTACCAATACACGAACAGTATTAGTCTACTCCTAACCTCAAGTCCCCTCAACCCCAAACTCCTGACATTTCATTCCAATTTAGAATCCATTTTAAGCTAAATTTATACTAAAATGCCTCTATTTAAAAAAAAAAAACTTGAATCGAAATTAACTAGATCTAAAAACGGCGGAAATCTTAACACCAAGTATTTTTATTAATAAAAAAAATATATCGGCGCTAATTTGAACTATAAATAGAATACTGTTACAAAATCTAAACATGTTACACCTTTGGTAAAAATATAATGTCATTTTAATTTCTAGAGATTGCAAAAACTAGAAACGGTCTAGCTATTTTTTTAAAAGGTGTAAAATATTAAAATAATATTATTGATTTGAATTCATAACACTTAAAAAATTTGTTTTGATGTAAAATTATGCTGATTATAAACAAATTTGTCTGGATATCGTTTGTTTATCAGTCAGATTGGGGAGAAGTTCATTAAACGAACATGGAAGGTCTGTGGGAGGGGGGGGGGGGGCTCTAGGACGGAGTCTATTAGTTAGGTGGGGGAAAACTTTCATTAACTAGAACATGGAAGTTCAGAGGACAGTCAAGGACGGACGATTCTGGCGTGGGCGAGGTTGGTGTGTTTATGTATGTGGGCGACACAACAACACCAGGGGCGGCTACTCTAAATCCACTTGAGGATTAGTTCCCTTGTTATTGCTTCATTGAATGTTTGATCTGATAGTGAAATAAAGTTAGCCATGCTAATTTTAGTGCTGCCGCGCGCCAACGTTACTTGTTATTAGGGTATTTTTTTAACCGGTGCATAATTCTTAACTAATGGACAAATATGGTACTTTTTTTCTCAACATTAGTACAGAGGGTATTTTTTTTTGTAAAATACGGGCATTTCTGTGTGTTGTTTGTATTATGTTATAGTCTCTTAAATCTGAATAAAACTTAATAACACTAAACTGAATTTGTATGCACGTGTATAGAGTCCTATTTTTAGATACATTATATTGTTTATCTCGTCAAATACATGTGCATCTCGCCGTGCGTGTCGAGTCAGAGGTGTAGCGATCCATTCCGGCTCCCGGGGCAATTTATCATGTTGTGCCCCTCCCCCCACTCCCCTCCAATTTCTATATAGTTATTTACGCTGTTAAAAAAGCTACTCCCCCCACCCCCTCAGTCAGAAAGGCTGGTGATACTTTTTACCAGTTGCAATACTTCAGCTTAAAATGAGCTTTTCAATTTTTAATACCCTTTTGTCCCCCCCCCCCCCACCACTATAATCGGCGCCCAGGGCGGCCACCTTGCCCGCCCTTCATGTCGATTAGATTGTCAAAACAAAATTTTAAATGTGTGTGGATGGGCGGTCACCGAAGTGTGTTCTACCTCACCATTACTGTGAGTGATTAACGTACAATCAAGGGTTTCATACGTGGCGTGCTGGGCGGTAGTGCAGGTAAACCCGTGCCCCGTAATCATCCAAGTGCAGTCATTAATGAAACCTTCCTAATATATTTCGTCATACTTTCTTCTAACCCCGTTGCAACGCGCGGGGAAGGGACGCTAGTTTTTTTTTGTTTGTTTTTTATTCAAAATCAGCTGCCTTAAAAAATAAATATTCAAATTGCTTGTTTTCAAATTTCTACAAATATCAAATATTTAAATTGTTCATAATCAACTATCTCCAAAATTGCATTTGATTCCTCATCTATCTTTCTCGGTAAAAAAAAAAGAAAAAACAAATATAAAATCTGTATAATAATTTCGACCTTTTTTATATAACGGCACAGGTCAACCTTTCAAAATGTCACCTTGAACTTGATTTCGCCTGCTTTAGAATACAACGTTTCCGTGTCGTTGTTAGAAGATAATGATTGTTTTGGCGACAACCATCCCGGAATCATTTTGTCATATTTCTGACGCGTAATTGTAGCCTTGGTGGAATTCATTGAACAGACAAAAAAGAAAAACAAAACAAGAAAAAAAATTCATGTTTTGCAGCTTTCTTATATCGTAGAAGAATGATTACAATTTCCACGTGCATAAAATGAGATGGAGGCCAACATCGCGATCACGTGCCCCTTCGGCATTTTGACCGGATCAAAGGTCAAGCAACTTATTTCTCCATGCAGTGATTGGGAAAGAGTAGAGGTCAAGCCTACAGACGTTGAATATGTATGGATGGTTCAATGACATTTGATTCCAGGACAAAGGATCTCAGACAAAAAAACAACCTAATTGTGTTCTTCGGATATTTAGGCTGCGATATTTGAGTGACATTTGTGTCCTGAGATCGGATGTACTGTCAACGTATATACCTATATATATATATATATATATATATATATATATATATATATATAAATATATATATATATATATATATATTCTTTTTTACTCTATTTTCTTTCTCAATTTTCATTCTTTCTTTATTTGTTTATATAACAATATATATATATATATATATATATATATATATATATATATATATATATATATATATATATATATATATATATATATATATATATATATATATATATATATATATTTATATTCATATATATATATATATATATATATCTATAAATATATAAATATATATATAACATATCGGCCTATATATTTTTCTTTTTTACTCTATTTTATTTTCTTTCTCATTTTCATTCTTTCTTTATTCCTTTATATAAATACTAGGCATGCTGCCCAGCTTCGCTTAGGCTTTCGAAAACATTGAGAATTTGAATGCTTAATTAATTCGCCCGAAGGTCGGTCTACGACCTCAAGAGTTATGAAGAGGTTCCTCCGTGGACATTTTTTTTCGATTTATAGCTCATATAAGGTACCGGTCAGTCGAGGTCAGTTTTGACCCCCACATCGTAGACTTTTCGGCCAACCGGCCCCCGTGTTCTGTCGCACCAAGGCAAGATCATGCCAAATTTGAAGCGCCTGCGGCGCCGGGAAGTGCCCTATCGGACACCCGACAATCTAGATCTAGATCTAGATTCCTAAAAGAATTTTTTTTTTAAATTTAGCCCGAGCATAATAAAAAAGAATACATTAACCAAGTTGACTTGCTGTGTCTCGAACCCGCACCACCTGCGTGGTTTAATGTACACTAACATCTCCGCTATTTAGGCACCTTATAAAATACGGAGAATGAAACACGTATTTTAAAATCTTAACTTACGCGAATATGCCTATTCTTTCAAATTAATTTTTTATCCCAAATTAGCCAGTTCCAAACAAAGATTTTGTATAAAATAAATAAGTCTTGAAATAGTTTAGTCCTAATATAGACATTTATTTTTGGAATTGATTTTAGAGAAGTTAGAGTCTAAATCTAGATCTTAGCGTCTACGTCTAGATCTAGTTATTGCGTAGATTTAGATTTAGTCTAGATCTAGAATCTCTAGATCTAGAATCCAAATACATAAAATAAATTTTATGAGTTTAGGCCGGAAAAATTGTATTGTATACATTTCATAGTGTACGTAGATCTAAATCAAATTTGAATGAAATAGTTCATTTCTTTTCATTCTTAACACGGCAGATGACGTCATTAGTTAATGTATAAGCAATAGTGACGTCACAGTTTTATGCGTTCTTTTTCACATATATTAATGCTTTTCCGGTTGCATAAATAATACTGTTTCTCTACATTCGAATACGCCTTTAATTTTTATTTTTCTTCTTTAAGTAAAATTGTGGTTATACATTTAAAACATCTAACATATTATTTTCAACAAAAGTCCGTAAAAAGTTCTCCATATACCGCTGCCGATTCTGACGTGATGTCCGGCGAAAATTTTTTGCGGACAGAGAAAGAGAGAGAGAGAGAGAGAGATGTGCGCACATTGGGCTTTTATAAATTAGGATATATATATATATATATATATATATATATATATATATATATATATATATATATATATATATATATATATACCAAAATGTTGATGAGGTGGAGGTATCTCTGCATTGAGACGATAACTCTTGTGTAAGGTTCAGTTCAGAATGTCAATACTCAAGTGTACTGGATGGTCCTGTCATATATGACATTTCTAAGACCAAGCTGATTATGATACAATCAGTGTAAGAGGTTGGAGTGGTTGAGAGTGGTTGTCAGTGGTTGTACTTCATGTGCTCGATATTTGCCGTTAAGTAAAACTGCAGCTGGGTATAATGGTAGCTGTGTTTATGTCTAATAATAGCCTCGTGATTGCGGTGCGATTTTTTTTCTTATGCGTGTATAACCTGTCATGAGCCGGGTAGACTGCAGAAAGATTCCAGATGCTATAATCCCACTGTTATACCAGACTTTTCATTCTACCAGATTTGGGTAGAAAAAAGTAAGGTGAGATGGGAGTAGGGCGGGGGGGGGGGGGTCAGTTATTTAGAGAAATGACCTACAGCCTCTAGCCTCGTGTTCATGATCACCAAGTTAATGAGCGAACGCTCTACCGCTAGACCAGCCTTTCACTTTTGGGTGTTTGTTATTGCGTTATAATTAGTTTCCCTGTGCTTTCCACTGTGAGGTGGTGTTGTGAAACATCTGGAAATTTGCTTATCGTCAGGTATGTGTCAATTACAGGGAAGAGTTAAGGTCTAGTTCAGACATTTTCTAGTTGAGATGTTATTTTTTGAGAAAATGTCTAGTTGAGAAAATGTCTAGTTAAGACACTGTCTAGTTGAGAAAATGTCCTGTTGAGACATTGTCTATTTCAAACAATGTTTAGTTGACACAATGTCAAGATAAGATTATGTCTAAACACAGACAATGTCTAGTCGACACGAAGTCTCGATGAGATTATGTGTAGTTAAGACAATGTTTAGTTGAGACACTGTCTATTTGAGAAGATGTTTAGTACAGACAATGTCTAGTTGACACAATGTCTAGATAAGATTATGTCTAGACACACACAATGTCTAGTTCAGACAATGTCTAGTTGAAAATTATGTCAAGTTGACACAGTGCTTAGTTGGCACAATGTCTAATTGACAAAATGTCTAGACGCGGAAATTGCCCAATTTAATCTCAAGCTGGCCTAATTTCACAATTTTAGTTTTGTAAGAAAAAGGTTTTTCTTTCTTTTAACTCTTAATTAATCATATTCAGATATTCCTTAATTAACCTAATTCATCCTGATATTTCCCTAATTAATTTTGATGTGTCTTAATTGACACCGACACATTAATAATTGCATTTTCTCGCTCTGGAGGACGTAGTCTGTCAAGAAACTCTCAACCAAGACTTTAAACAGCCTATCTAGCTACAGACACACATTGTCGGGAATAGGACATCTTTCATCCGACTATTCACAAGCTTTACCCGGTTAAAGAGATAGGCTTTGTCCGATTATTTTTTATACAGCTTTTTTTTATTTCAGATACAACCGGCTATGCACACACCCCATCTATCAAACGCGAGAATTTGACAACGAAAATAAAATGCAGCGCCAACACCCCCCCCCACCCCCCCCCCCCCACCTAGTTTTATTGTTCATCTTTCAAGACTGCCGCAATTGATTTTCATCGCCCATCGAAATGTGCCACTTTAACAAGCACCGACAAAAGGGAGCGTAGCTGAGCTGTTCTTCTTCTCCATAGAAATCACTCACAATTTGTTATCATCAATATTTACATATATATCAGGCGATGTCCCTGTATATATGTGCATATAAATGCAGATTATATCTATGCTTTTTACATCTATTTGTGTATATAAATGTCTATATATGTGTATATAAAGAGGGAAATATATGCATCTTTATAAATATATTTACAGACATAAATTTTATATTTGAGTACATATAGAAAAAATTCCCCCTCCTCCCCCGAAGAAAGTCTACCCCGAACGTAATGAAATTTATATAGAAAACATACTTTTACCCCCCCCCCTGTCCGCCCCCCCCCCCCCGGAAAATGTCCCCCCCCCCCACCTCCTGGAGAAAAAAAAATCTGGAAGAAACACTGCGTACATATGATTTGAATCATGTCGCGGATATACATTTACATTCTGCTCAGACATACATATACACATATACACACACATATATATATATATATATATATATATATATATATATATATATATATATATATATATATATATATATATATATATATATATATATATATATATATATATATATATATATATGACATTTTTAAATTCTGCATCAGACTAAGTGTTCAGAATTACTATTAAAAAGACCTTTCTGTACGTATCGTATTAAGCCTTTCGCAGGACATACGTTGTGATATGATATTTTATACTATGTGGGACGGTGTGTTTGGATGATAGGGCTTACGACTGCTTACGAAAGTCTCGAGCAGGGATCCCGTGCTTAATTCTGTTAGTCCCTTAGTCCACCCAGCTCTGTACCTTACCTGACTCACGTTAGGGAAACGGAGACGCCTGGACAAATAGCTGGACCACACTATAGGCCTACCCTTAAATTCTACTTCTTCTGTCAAATGAGTCTTGGACAAGAATGGGAAAAATACGAGATGATTTTTATATCCTCCTGTAAATTCTAACAAACTTGTGAATGGCTTCTTGTACCTTTACCATGATGGTAGGATCAAGTGTGAAAAATTAGCCGTGCTCTCACATTTCTTGTCGCGGAGTGTTAAACTGTAGGCGTGAATGGGCTCATTCACGCCTTGGGACGATGGCGCATGAATTTTCAGCTCACCGAATGTAAACACTTCAGATAAGTTAACTCTGTTCTGCTTTTTCTGATGTTCTGGCGAATGTAAAGAGCTTTAAAGTAATGTTAAAGTAAAGTTTCCCTCTCAGACTTAACGAACCATCAGGCAGATGAAGTAGAGTTTATGTGGGTTTTTTTTTACCTCTGTTAATGACGGGATAGTGTGGTAAGCACTGTACCCATGCGCCTTTTACGCGTTTAATATTAGTCAGGTACCCATCAGGGGCTGAGTTGACTCAAGGACGTCCTGAATTTTCGCAGATCTGAACCAAGATCTGAACTCGCGCCCTAAGACTAGCAGTTAAATGTTCTACCACTCAACCATCCCGGGATGTATTTGAATGTTATTCTTATTTATTCCTTTCATGCTATCCTAATCCAGTCTTTAATCTTAATCCTGTGCTTATCCCTCGTTCTGGCTTAGATTAACATGCCTATCCAGATCCTAAACGGCGATGCACGCTGAAGAAATATTATTCTGCCCTGTCGAAGTTTTTATGCAACCACAAATCTCTTCATCGCTTTGGTGATAGAATTACAGCTTCCAACTACAAATTCTTAAACTGCTTTTAAGAATCTAAAATCTAGAGTAAGTTGTCACATTTTCGACCCACTTTTATGTTATTTTTTAAAATATGTTTTTGAAACCCATTTTTAAACAATATCGTCTGTGTAAAAAGGAATTCGCTTTTAAAGCATGAAATTTCTGGATGAAATGCGATAATGTTGGGGTTTTTGAAAGTAGAGACGGTTATTATGAGAGGGGGGGTGTATTTGGGTTGATGGCATTGGGGATGGTATATGGGCTAGTTAGTGTCACATGTTGGTAGGCATCGCTTAGGATGAAGTGGGGATTTTCTAAAGCAGGTTTAGTTTAGCTACAGTGGCGGCTAATGTCTTTTAAATTTCTGTTGTTGTTTTTTGTGCAGTTTGGTTGTGGTTGTACGATTATGTGGTTGGGCTGTTGATGAAGTGGTTGGGTGGCTGTGTGGTTATACGAGTATGTGGTTGGGTGGTTGTGTGGTTGGGCATTCAGATAAGTCTGAACAATAGTTTACCGACCATAATGTAAACACAAGTAACAGGTCTCTTTACATTATTGTAAATAGTTTTTTTCTGTTTGTATTGTATTATATTATATATTGACATATATATATATATATATATATATATATATATATATATATATATATATATATATAGGTATTTATATATATAGGTATTTATATATATAGGTATATATATATATATATATATATATATATATATATATATATATATATATATATATATATATATATATATATATATAATGTTGCTAAAAATGTGCAGGTAAACATTGTGGTTTTAAAATATTAGGAATTAGGAATTGCTTCCACGTACTAAGGATAGGCCCTACGCGTAGGAATTTTACCGGATACAGAAACAGAGGAATTAGACTTTTTGTGACCTCTATCGTGGTGGTTCCGAAAAGGAATTGATTTTATGCGGACGGTTGTGTTTTAAAAAAATGTCTTGTATCAATTACCCAGGTCTAAATCCTCTTTAACTAATCCCTATCTTGACCTTATGTTACAGGCAGAAAAGTAGACTTTAGTTCGGAATTTTTTTTTCGTGTAAACACCTTAAATATGAGTACATAAACGTGGTTAATACCTTCTGGTTTGTATTTTTATCTCACCCATGTTAAAGTTAGACGACAAATGTACTTGCGACGATGGGAAAACTTCAAACAATTGACGTGTTGCTAATATTAGACTTTAAACGGGCAGGTAAGCACCGGATCTATCGTCTTGGGAAATCGTAGTTTTATTTTTATAGCTTCCGGATGCTAACATTTTGTAGTTGATTCTGTAGAGCGTTAGAAAGTTGTAACTCTTTTAAGACCTGGAAATTCTAGTCATTCTGTTGTTGTTTTTTATTATTGTCTTATGTAGTAGATCGTGTTTATCTGTTGTTTTTTTTTTCTTCTTTTTTTGGAACTGTTAAGAAGAGATAAGAATTTATATGTCTGTATTGTTATATATATATATATATATATATATATATATATATATATATATATATATATATATATATATATATATATATATATATATCATCGAATTAATAACATTAACCAATCGGTAGTAGACTCTAATCAATGACTCTACGGCGGGGCTTATTTCTTGGGGAGGGGACGAAGATAAAGACTGCCAACATTACCCTAGGAGAGATGCATGTAAGATACACTACCGGGAATTATTTGTTATTGTTTTAATTTTTGTGTTTGTAAATAAATATGCAAATTCACATCAGGACATGGGCAGGGTAAAAAAAAATATTATATCATGAATATCAATGCCCTATGGTCACGTGGCCATCCACGGGGTTATGACCTTCTTGGGAATTGAAATAAAGTACATGTGACTGCGATTCGGTCCTTAAAGTGACTAGTCAGTCTCAGAGTTTCTTCCACGCATCTCTTCGGGGGGGGGGGGATCCGAAAGTCTACCCCCCCCCCCACAACGAAATGGAATTTATATAGAAAATATATACATTTAACAGTGTCCGCCCCCCCCCCCCCCGAAGAAAGTCTACCGCCCCCGGAGATAAAAGTCTGGAAGAAACACTCGTCAGTCTACTCTGAGTAAAAAGTAAAGTTTCCCTTTCAAACCTGACGGTCTATAGGGCAAGTGAAGCAGAGTTCTCTTGTTTCTGTGATCTCGGCATATAAAAGGATAGTGTGCTCAGCACTATGCCCAGCCGTCTTTACTTATCCTAAATTGAATTAGGTACGTATCAGGGCTGGGTGGACTCTGGGACGGTCTACTGACTTGAACCCGGATTCGAACTCGTGACTTACGGGTTAGCAGTCCAGCTCTCTATCGCTAGGCAACCCCGTCCCCTCCACTCTGAGTGGACTCGTTGTAAACCAGGATAGTTTGATGAGCGAACAGCTGATTGAAGGTATGGGGGGGGAGGGGTTGGAGTCGTCATGGGGTTGTCACAGTTTTATCTTTGTATGTACCGTTTCAGTGGGTACTTCAGTTAGTGGGTACCTTCTGTGTGAGGCTCTTATTAAAATAACGGGAAACAAGAAGTCCTACGCCCACAACCCCCACCCCCAAATGTCACCAAGCTTTAAGACTTAGCAAACACAAAAAAAAAGAAAATAAGCTGTCAAAAAAAAACACAACGTGAATATAAATGTGAGATTTTCGTGGTAATTATCACACGAGAATTTTTTTTCCCACAGGTTCACTGTCCTAAAGCTACGAAAACCTTTTTTTTATTGAATAGTTATTACCCCTCATTAATGAAGTTTTTTAGGGGAAGATTTTTCAAACGTGAGCTCCTTTTTTGGTTTCACGTGCTTCTGTGAAGACACGCGCGGGAAGTTCTAAACGACCTTTTTTCTGATTTACTTTAAAGAGGAGGGGGGGGGGGGTGAATCTAGTAGTAGAGTGCGTCAAATCTGCAGAACTAAGTTGCGTCTCACTGTATGCACTTTATTCCACGGGGATTTTAGAGTTCTAGGATAACTACAGGGTCTGTGTGACTAGTCAAAAACGAGTACAGTGGTTCTTAAACTTTTTGGAGGTACCGAACCCCACCAGTTTCATAAGCGCATTCACCGAACCCTACTTTATAGTTCTATCGTCCGCACTGACAAAAATCCGATCGGGACTCGTATGAGTCGGGTGTGTGTCTTGACATCTGCCGAACCCCTGAGACTGACTAACCGAACCACTTGGGTTCGTTCACACCCAGGTTAAGAACCACTGCGCGAGTATTTTAAAACCTCTATTAATAATATTTTGCTAACATTTTCCATAAAAGTAGCCATTTGCTTCTCAAGAGCTTCAAATGATTAGTCAAGTAAGCCAATATCCATAAACATAACCATACCCTGCTCACGTGATACAAAAAGAGATTTGATTATTAGCTTTTTGCAAAAATAATATAAAACCATCAGTTATTGCTTTTTTATGATCTTTCTCTGATAATGCATAACTATCAATAAGTTATCTACTTTAGCCCTAGCATAACTGTAATTATATATAACAATCAGCTTTCGTTTTTTTCTTTATCTTCGTGTAATAATGTATAACAGTCAATCCATGTCCTGTACTAGATCCATGGATTAGGATAATAATGATGAATATATAGTCCAAGACTATACACCATCATCTCGTAATCCTTCCTATCGTCCATTAATCAGAGCCAAGGTTTGGGAAGGGGAAAAAATACCAATAGTACGGTACATAATCTCTCCAGTCAGCACGCTGGAGAATAAGCCACGGAAAACAATTGAGCAAATTATTATTTTTTATTTCATGCCGTTGAAAATATATTTTTTTTTAAATAGAGGGAGAGGCTAAGATATTATCGCCTAGGGGGAGTTATCGGTAATACGTCATTTGGAGAAAGGGGAAGGGCGGGGAGGTTGGGGGGTGTCGACGATTCGTTAAAATTTAAGATTTTAATCCTGATAATAGTGGAACTCCTGTTAAAATTTAAAAGTGCGACCCCCACCCTCATTAAGTTTCAAGAAGCACCCACCCCCTCCTTCCATCCGACTGCGTATAAAAATGTCTGAAAGTAACCCTGATCTTCAGTAGGCTACATTTATATATAAAAAAAGATATATATATATATATATATATATATATATATATATATATATATATATATATATATATATATATATATATATATATATATATATATATATATATATCTTTTTTTTTAAAGAGTGTTGTCTTCTAGATTTTATGTCCATTTCATATACAGCTAATCTATTCGCCGATGTTACTCTAGTTATTATATTTTTTTAAGTAACCATAATGTGATAATAATAATCTTTGCCGGACATCTTCAATTTGCGGACACGTGAATCTAACCCGGAAGTGATGGATGTTTATCCATTCAGGTTGAAAACTATCTTTACATTCCTTACGCCCGAGTCAACTTAATTATTAATTGAAACTTTGCGGTTGTATAGAGCGGGGGGGGGGGGGGGGGAGGGGGTAGTTAAATTTGTGAGTTATTTTTATTTTTTTTTTTGGTTTATGACAGACATTAGAAAGTGAGATCGTCTAACGAGTCTAGAACAATATTTAAATGCTAATTTAGTGCTAATCTTAATTTCTAATATGATAGTCATTATGCGGCTGACAGTTTTATTGTAATTGAATCTAACGTTTAAAAAAAATGTTTCTACATATATATATATATATATATATATATATATATATATATATATATATATATATATATATATATTCCATGACTAACAAGCAATAAATAATTAGCAAAAACAATTACACTAGCAACTATACATCGTTCTTTTTCTATATCAGAAACACGTTTAACACATATTTCTACTTTATTACAATTTATTGCGTTATTCTCTGGCGAATACCTGTGGTTCATACGCCATTTTCATTACGTCTTATTTCTCGAGAATATTTTTTAAAGAAAGTATTTAGCTCCACAATTTGTTTTTATGACAGAATCTAGCCTTAGATTGGCAGTTAAAAAGATTTCCTGGCTTTTATCTCCCGGCTTAGTTGTAAAGTTTTACGGTGACAAACACCGTCCCTGGAAACTAGACTGACCTTTTCTGCCAAGAAAAGGTCACCGTGACCAAGGGTATTAACTCTGACATTTCCCTTCCTGTGGCTCGCGTTTAGCGAACGATCAAGAAGCCAAAACAAAATCTTCAATTTTTTTTTAAACATTTGAAAGATGGCTTTTTGATTATGTAATATTTTTTTTGTTCAAATTTTTAAAACAATTCCTGACGTCTTAGAGTTAGTCTGAAAGGTTTTTATTGAAATGAAATTTCCACTTAAATACTGGAAGTAGGATTGAAAGCTAAATTACAAAAAAAAAATTTGTTTACTTTAGAAAATGTCAAGGCTGGTGTATGTATTCAACAATTTGATTTTAAAGGAGATCTTTCTATATCTTTTAACTTAAACTAGGAGCAGACTATGGGGTCTCAGGTTATAGAAAGAATAATTTAACAACTCCAGGCACATTTTTACTTCGCGTCACTGAGTACTTAATGTAACGGAATTCAAAATATTATAGAAAGATTTCAGACTTGCTTGATAGTATTTGATATAATGGAATTCTAAACATTTCAGAGAGATTTCAGACTAGTTTGATAGGATTTAATGTAACGAAATTCTAAACATTTCAGAGAGATTTCAGACTAGTTTGATAGTATTTAATGTAACGAAATTCTAAACATTTCAGAGAGATTTCAGACTAGTTTGATATTTAATGTCAGAGAATTCTAAACATTTCAGAGAGATTTCAGACTAGTTTGATAGTATTTAATGTAACGAAATTCTAAACATTTCAGAGAGATTTCAGACTAGTTTGATATTTAATGTAGGAAAATTCTAAACATTTCAGAGAGATTTCAGACTAGTTTGATAGTATTTAATGTAAGATAATTCTAAACATTTCAGAGAGATTTCAGACTAGTTTGATAGTATTTAATGTAACTGAATTCTAAACATTTAAGAGAGATTTCAGTCTAGTTTTAAATTGCACTTAATGTGACAGAATATAAAATACTGCTGAAAGATTGTAGACTGGTTGCAGACTACTTCATGTAACATAATTCAAAGTATTGTACAAAAAATAATTCATACTCTAATTCAGGGGTCTCCAAACTTTTCAGCCCGAGGGCCGCATTAACTATCAAATGTCAGTTCGGGGGCCAGAGTTTGTTCAAGGTATCTCTTCGGGGTGGTGCCCCCCACCCTGAAGAACTTCTAACCCCGCCTACCCCCCCCCCCCCCCAAACGAAATATAATTTATATAGAAATATAAACAAATTTCAAGTGTTTCCCTCCCCGGAAGAAAAAAGTCATAAAGAAACACTATCGGGAGACAACACACTCTATGGAGGTCATTTGCTTGCAATTCAATGACCTCCAGCTGCTGTTCATCTTTGTAACTGGCCACATTTGCATTATATGGGTTTTGAAATAGTCTCACTTCTGCATTTGAATCCAAGTCAGAAAACCGTTATTGAAACTGCACCTGGAGGTCTTTGATGACCTCGCATACAAATGACGTGGGGAACTCAGTGGTTGTTTCAGCCGTAAAGACCTTGCACTGCTGAGAGTGGGTCAAGTCGTTGGCCTGTACTCGTTCCAAAAACAAGACAAATCTGGATCTGAAGACCTTTAGGTGAACGTATAGATCAGATACTAGATTTCCCTCTCTTGTAGTTTTATGTTCAAAAAAATTTAATGACTAGTTATGTCTGCAGCAGAGACCAATTTATATACCTAATCTTCATCAGACATTAATGGCTGTGGCTTGCCTTTACTTTCCAGGAAGTCACCTATTTCTTTCCTTAACTTAAATACTCTGCTCAGAACTTTCTCGCACATTAGCCATCTTACTGCTGTGGAATATGCTAAATCTTGCGATTCTGTGTTTGTATCTTTCAACTGTCTCTGAAGGAACAGCTGTCCAGCGACTCATCCATGGCAATTGAAAAATATCGAAATTCGCTTGCATTTGTCGCTATTTCAGTCCCGATGTTTTCACCAAGGCTGCAACACGGTGGGCAAGTTTTATTTGCACCCAAAGGTACATTTTCAAATTGTTCCTCAGCCACCTCTAACAAACATTTATTCAGTAGACAAAAAGATTGCCGCGGGCCGTTGTTTGGAGACCCCTGCTCTAATTGATAAAAACATGGTCATTCGACACGTAATATATTTTATCAAATTCGGTATTGGCATTAAATATTCATAGCACAAATCGTTGATGTTCTCAACTGCCCCAGTTGTCGTCGTTTGTTTGTTTTGTTTTGTTTGCTTGCTTTGCTTTTTACCACTTTCGGCTCAATTCTAAATTTTTGAAAACTTTAAGTGAATGTGTAAAATATAAATAAGGTGAACATGTTTATCACCTATAAGTATTAAATTTGAATATTTAAGTCGAATTTGAGCCTATTTCTAGAAACTTTTGAAAAAAAAATTATAGTTTTTACATTCCGTCATTTGCCAGTTTGTGCTTTACTTTCCTTCCACAACCCATACAAGTGATTCTAATCACTGCACCTTTCCAATGATATTAGTGTCAAAGACACCAAGGAGACCCAAAATACCAAAAGAATGTGTTCAGTTTTTTTTCTTGTGAATATAAGTCCAGCTTTTGTAGCATCAACAACTTTTAAAACCTCTGAATAAAAATTACAAACCTTTTTTTTTTTTATTGCGGCAATGTTTAAAGAAAAGCAACGATTAAATTAATATTTATTTTCCAAATCAAATAAATCTAGTAATGACAAGGTAGAGCCTTTTTGTAGATTGAATAGGCTTAATAAGAGAAATAATGAATAAATAGGATTTCTCTTGATCTGTATTTTTTGTGCAAAAAAAAAATTTTGGTTTTTGCAATTTACGTCATCAGGCATTAAAGGTCAAGTTCGAATCTAGAAATGCCTTTCGGAACTCGAGTCCAGTGGCATTTTTTTGATGCATCTCCCCGGGGATAAAATAGGGGAAAAAAAGGTATAATTTAATTTGACAATATTTTCTGTAACAGGTGTCTGCGCTCCCCCCCCCCCCCCTCCCCCGGAAGTTTCAAATGTGTCCTTCCGGAGAAACATGCATGAAAGAAACCCTACAGAGACACTGCATATACTTATTGCTTTCATTGCCCGAACTATTCTGACTATGAGTTCACTGTAGCTAAACCTGCGAAATGAAACAACGAATAAAAGCGTCGAATTGTGATACAATTTAACCACGACATAATGAGGAGGATTATTTCACAAATATTCGTTGTCTTTTAAAATCCGTGTGTTAAAATTCGATGGCTTCCATTTCTTTTTCTAAAACAAAGGAACACCTGCCCCCAACTTAAAAATGTGTGGCTCAATTTAGAAATAAAAATAAAAACCAAGAAGCTTCGTTGATTTAAAAAATTTAAAAATAATTTAAAATGCTAATTCAAAAATTATTTTATAACACTGTAATCCTAGGCTGGTCTTCATTGAGGACAGAGGATATTTTTATCCCCGGAGTTATTTCCATCCCATAGAGGGAGCTGTTGTAAGGGGAGGTAATGTGTGAACTGTGTGGGCGTGGATGGTGTTGGGTGGTTTCAGGTAACTGGTGATGTCACTTAGATTAGGGCGGTGGTCTGATCGTTTTTATCTCACGTAAAATTCTAACTTTTTAGCACTGGTGGTTTTTGTTTTGTAGAAAAAGTGAGTACCGTAAAGCGTGAAAAAATAAAGAGTGCATGGGGTTTGTTTAGACTCGTATTACATGCACAAAAAGTATTTGTTTTTTTTTTTCTTCTATGGCCAAAATCAGACCAAGTGGTAGAGAGCTAGACTGCTAACCCGAAAGTCTCGAGTTTGAATCCAGTTTCAAGTCAGCAGTAGAATGTCCCTGTGTCCACCCAGCTCTAATGGGTACCTAACTGACGTTAGAGCAAAAAGGCGGCTGGGCATAGTGCTGACCATGCTATCCATGACGCAAATAAACTCTACTTCATCTGCCCCGTGTGTCTTGGGCACGAACGAGAAAAGATTTAATAACCGTTTCTAACCTAAGTATGTATCATTACAAGTGTTCATCTATTCATGGCCAGTGTATTCTCATCCATGTGTCTTATCATCCCACAAACACAAGTGGCCAACCCTCAATCACCAGTGATCAGCCCTCTATAGACAGAGGCCGTACACTAAAACCTAGTGGCCAGCCCTCTAGAATGACCAACCCCGTCCCGTGTTGTACCACCAAAGACACATCGCACTAGATCACTAACGACCAGACGAACTAACCATGTGTAAATTAAAACTTTCAGATGTATCATCTAAATCAGTGGTTCTTAACTTGGGTTCGATCGAACCCCGAGGATTCGGCGATTCAGTCTCAGGGGTTCGTTGGAAGTCAAGACACACACCTGACTCATATGATTCACGATTAAATTTAGTCAGTGCTGACGATAGAACTATTTTAAAATGGTTCGGTGTGTGCAGAGTTTCTTCCAGGCATCTTCCCCCCCCCCCCCAGAAGAAAGTCTACCGCCCCCCGAACGAGATGGATTTTATATAGTAAACATACACTTTTACTAGTGTCCGCCCCCCCCCCCCCGAAAAATGTTGACCCCCCCCCCCCCCCCCCCCCAAATTTCAAGTGCCCCCCCCCCCCCCCCCTGGAGAAAAAAGTCTAGAAGAAACACTGGGTGTGTGGGCTTATGAAACTGATGGAGTTAGGTACCTCCAAAAAAATTAAGAACCACTGTTCTAAATGTAAAAAAAAAATGTTAATTTATTGCAAAACATGACCAAACCCTTAACACGATACACAAGCCTACAAGTTTTCTCCGCCTACGAGATACAATTCCCTGCGATCTTTTTTAAAAGCCATCCGCCACACTCAACACTGAAACCACGGACTGATTCGCGGAGGAGACAATTTCACCTATCACCGGCACACAAGAAACACATCAAGACGGTGTCCATCATCTCAGACACATTTGCATAACAGCCTCGAAGTGGACAGTGACCTTTTGACCCTGTGGAGGAATCCGGGTATTGGTCAATGCAAATGAGAGGATATTCTTGTGTTGGTGATGTTCTTGTTCGTGGGGTTCTGTAGAAACAGCCGAATGTTGTTTAGTTGAATGTTTTTGTTTTTTTTTGAAAGCTCAGCGGAATTTTCCGAACTTTGAAGTAATAACCGTACAGTGAGGGCAATAGCGACGAAAATTAACGAGCTTTTGAAAAATACTAAAACAATCACGGAAAGTGTGACGGAAATTGTCGAACTTTGGCGGTACACTAAAGCAATAACGGAAAGTGTGACGGAAATTGCCGAACTTTGGTGGTACACTAAAGCAATCACGGAAAGTGTGACGGAAATTGCCGAACTTTGGTGGTACACTAAAGCAATAACGGAAAGTGTGACGGAAATTGCCGAACTTTGGTGGTACAATAAAGCAATAACGGAAAGTGTGACGGAAATTGCCGACACTTTGATGGTACACTAAAGCAATAAAGAAAAGTGTGACGGAAATTGCCGAACTTTGGTGGTACACTAAAGCAATCACGGAAAGTGTGACGGAAATTGCCGAACTTTGATGGTACACTAAAGCAATAACGGAAAGTGTGACGGAAATAGCCGAACTTTGGTGGTACACTAAAGCAATCACGGAAAGTGTGACGGAAATTGCCGAACTTTGGTGGTACACTAAAGCAATAACGGAAAGTGTGACGGAAATTGCCGAACTTTGGTGGTATACTAAAGCAATAACGGAAAGTGTGACGGAAATTGCCGACACTTTGATGGTACACTAAAGCAATCACGGAAAGTGTGACGAAAATAGCCGAACTTTGGTGGTACACTAAAGCAATCACGGAAAGTGTGACGAAAATAGCCGAACTTTGGTGGTACACTAAAGCAATAACGGAAAGTATGACGGAAATTGCCGAACTTTGGTGGTACACTAAAGCAATCACGTATAGTGTGATAAAAATTGCCGAACTTTGGTGGTACACTAAAGCAATCATGGAAAGTGTGATAAAAATTGCCGAACTTTGGTGGTACACTAAAGCAATCACGGAAAGTGTGATAAACATTGCCGAACTTTGGTGCAATACATCAGGGGTTCCCAACCTTTTTTTACTACAGAGCACATTCTAAAATATCGGTAGGATGGCGGGCACCACCTATTTTAAATCGACAAGCTCCTTCCAGAGGCGAAGCGACCCTTCCCGTCACCCGGGGACAAAACTTTCGATTTGCACACCCCCCTCAAAACTTTCGATTTCCACCCCCTTCAACCTTTAAATAATGTTTATGAACCCCTGCAATACATAAACAATTACGAAAAGTTTGACGGGATTTGCCAAATTTCGGAGAAATACAAAAATCACTTAAAGTGTGAAGAAAATTGCTGAATTTTTGTAATGCAAGCAGGAGTCTGCTTGGTCGAGTGATAATACAATCGATCTAAAGTCCGTAAGGTTTGAGTTCGATACCAAGCCTCACGTCCGCAGCACACCCCTGAGTCCATCTCGCTCTCACCAGTACCTGACCCAGGGTAGGGAAACAAAATGGCGGCTGGATAAGTGATGACCACACATTCCTTTCATATGCCGCAGCCAAAAAAATAAAACTACTTCTTCTGTAATAGACCCAAGGGTCTGAAACTATAATTTAATGTGCTTAACTCAAAAAATACACACGACGCACTAGATAGAAAATCAAATTTGTTCGTGTTTCTTCTACACTCCCATCCTCCAGGCTAATATGTGTAAGGTACCAATTATAGCTGGGTGAACTCAGGGCAGGGGTGTAACTTTTTCGCTATGTGGGGAAGGCGGGGGGGGGAGGTTCGTTCATAGCTGTGCCTTCGTCCCATTCCCATTCAGGCTAATATGGGCTCCCTCATTACAAATAAAAATGATGCCCACACCGGCAACTTAACTATGCGTCCTTCTACAACACCAAAATATATAGCCGTGTCACCAGCACGGAAGTAATTGTTTTCTTTATGGGAACTTCCAGCGTACCGTTTGGTTAAGCCGAATACGATACTGTTTTTGTAAATGAAAGCCCATCTCGGCATCGTAATAGCAGTCACGCAAATAATGAGGTGCGGGTCTATTTAAAATTTAAATATTATTCAATTATAAGCAAAAACGGCAGAGGAGAATTGTGAATATATTTCCATCTGAATATTACATAACAGGCTATTCATCATTTCACGCGCGCGGTAGACACGTGATCGACGCATACGAGACTAGGGGGTGGGGGGGAGGTGTGTGACGAGACCATACGAAACGAGTGGCTGGGACCAGGGAATCATACAAGACCAGGGAATGTGAACAGGGAATGGGTCTAGGGAATCATACAAGACCAGGGAATGGGAACAGGGAATCATAGAAGACCAGGGAATGTGACCAGAGACCATAAGCGACCAGGAAATGGGACCAGTGAATGGGACCAGGGAATGGGACCAGGGAATGATTCTAGGGAATCATACAAGACCAGGGAATGGGGCCAGGGAATGGGACCAGGGAATTATTATAGGGAATCATACAAGACCAGGGAATGGGAACAGGGAATGGGTCTAGGGATTCATACAAGACCATGGAAGGGGAACAGGCAATCATAGAAGACCAGGGAATTATTATAGGGAATCATACAAGACCAGGGAATGGGAACAGGGAATGGGTCTAGGGATTCATACAAGACCATGGAAGGGGAACAGGCAATCATAGAAGACCAGGGAATGTGACCAGAGACCATAAGCGACCAGGAAATGGGACCAGTGAATGGGACCAGGGAATGGGACCAGGGAATGATTCTAGGGAATCATACAAGACCAGGGAATGGGGCCAGGGAATGGGACCAGGGAATTATTATAGGGAATCATACAAGACCAGGGAATGGGAACAGGGAATGGGACCAGGGATTCATACAAGACCATTGAAGGGGAACAGGCAATCATAGAAGACCAGGGAATGATTCTAGGGAATCATACAAGACCAGGAAATGGTTCCAGGGAATGGGACCAGGGAATGATTATAGGGAATTTTACAAGACCAGGGAATGGGACCAGGGAATGGGACCAGGGAATGGGACCAGGGAATGGGACCAGGGAATGATTCTAGGGAATCATACAAGACCAGAGAATGGGGACAGGGAATCATACAAAATCAGGGAATGGAACCAGGGAATGATTCTAGGGAATCATAGGAGACCAGGGAATGGGAATAGGGAATGGGGCCAGGGAATCATACAAAACCATGGAAGGGAACAGGGAATCATACAAGACTAGAGAATGAGACCAGAGACGATACGTGACCATTAGGTGGTGGTGCCAGTGAAGTCCATGCAAGATGACGGGCTGGGTAGCGTGCGGACCTTGAATATTCAGACAAAATTAGGCTACAAATATCTCTGGTGCTTAAAGTGGGGAAGTGCACTTACTCTGAGTGCCGTTATTAATGGTTATTAGTGCTTGTTAATGCAGTCTATGCAGCTAAAACACTTTTCTATTTAAAAAAAATATATGGATCAAATGTATACCGTTTGCAGAATAATAATTAGACGTTCATGCTGAGTTACGGGGGGGGGGGGGGAGGGGAAAGGGGGCTTATGTCCAGAGGGTTTGAAGTACAGGGATTTTATGTCAAGGTAATTATGTCATGGGGCTTTATGTCAATGGGGTTTAATCCCGGGGGTGAGAGGGGGGGGGGGGCTTATGTCTAGGGTGTCGAGTCCATGGTGATTATGTCTAAGGGTTTATCCCAGGGGTTTATGTCCGAGGGGTTTAAGTCCAAGTCTTTTTGTCCGAATACCGAAAATAAAATTGCATTAAAAAACAGTTACGAAAAAAAAGTTCCCATCAATATAGCCCAGTTTTTACCTTTTACCTAATTAACCTAATTCCTTAAAATTTCACACCTCCACGTGGGCCCCACCCATGGGGGCCGTTGAATCCAAAATTATTAGAACCACTGATAAACAAGGAAGAGAAACTTGAGCTACCTCCCTGCGCATGTCAGGTATGATGGCACGCACGCCACTGTCTAATAAAATCAATTTTTTTCAAATCTTTCATCAGAGAAAAAGATATTAATTCTAAATCGATGCAACGTAATGCTGATTTTAAAAAATTAATAATTGTCAGCCTATATTTATTACGCCGTTAATTATTCATTATTTTTTTACGCGTTAATTTCATCAACCGCCTCAGATATTTTATCACTCGCTCATTTATCTTATGTCGTTTCAATATTTTTGCAACGATGTAAAATTTTTTTAGGGAATCCCCAATTCAAACACCCACCTACCGCCCCCCTCCCCTCCCCCTCTACACCCACTTTCCTGTCATTCTTTACCTCCCTTGATTTATTTAAAATAAACACGTAAGTAAATATTCGTAATATAAAATTTAAAAACTCATAGCACTCTACGTAAAAAAAAAAATATTTCTAGTTATTACTCAATGTTTTTTTTTACACCAGATTTTTGACATCTAGATGTCGTTGTAGTTGTTTTTTTTTGTTAAAACATCTTGATGTTGTCTTGGTAAGAACATCCGGATGTTACCATTGTAAAACATCCAGATAGACCTGAAAAGCCCATCTAAGTATCGACGGTATGAAAACATCGATTACTCTACTCACCAACCATTACATCCGGGTAATCGCGTAATCGATACCCCCAACAAGTGCCCGTATCGCTCCTAAGTAATTGGATACGTTCTTCAGGTATCGATATGTACGTGGATAGAAAAGCTTCTAAGGTTTGAGCTCTATAGATCGCTTCTATTACGGTGGCGTTTTATGAGGCGCTCGAGAGATGTCAGCGTTTTCATTTAATGCCTGCCTCGGGGACTAAATCGCTATCACTCAGATGAGCGGAAAGGGGAAACTACTTTTCTAAACTAAAGGGCAATAACCTCGACAATGAGGGAAAAGTTAAAATATTTAAGCAAAGCATTACCTGACGTAAATCGAAAAAGACAAACGCTAAGTGAAATGGAAAATAGGTTGAGACATATTTTGCTATGTCACTAGGGTAACTATTAGACAGTTTAAAATATATTTACAGTGAAGACTGGCTGTTTTCCTATGGGCCCGGGAAATTTTTAAAAGGGGCCCCAACCCCAGGTTGAATTTTTTTTTTTATGGCTGGTACAGAAACTATTGGATAAAACATGCATAATAATCATTGCATGGTGTATGCAAATAAATGGGAAAAATGTAACGTCAAATGAAAGATATATTAAACACTAAGAGTGGTCAAGTTGAAGCCTTTGTTACAATATAGATTTTCATACCGTGTCTATAACAATTAAGTCATTTTAATAGTGTCAGCAAAATAAAACCCTTGGAAATAAATCATAATACTAAATTTTATAATAATTTTAACTATATTATAAAAAAAATATGTTTTTAAATATTTAGAAAGTAAAGAATCGCTGTGTAGCATAAATGAGTACCTTGCAAGTATTCATTTTAGTGAATAGATTTTTATACATTTTGTTAATTTTATGTTTTTAGAAATTTGAGTTTTATAAAATAGTTTTTAAATGTGTAGGTAGATCCATGTGTTGTTTTTACAATAAATCAATTGTTCTAAACAGTGGCTTGGAAATGCCCCCCCCCCCCCTCCACCCCGACCCCCATCGACACCCAAAATAACATTTGTGTCACGCTCAATTAGACAAAGCTGAGCTCGTGTCGCTTTCGATTTTTTTCTGTTTCAAAGTTGTCAGTGTCTTTAAACCACATTCATACGTCTTCAAAATCGTTCTCTTTCACTATTTTATTGTTTTGTGTGGGATGTTATCCGTGAAATAGAGTTTGATTTGTGTTTTGGTGAAGATAAAGTTTGTTGTTTGTGGTATTATGCAGAGGTCTGTGGTTTAGTTTTTTTTTAGCTTGTGTGATTGTTGTCGTAAATAGAAGTAAAAAAAATCTGCTCTAAATGAATTAACTGTCAAATGGGGTAGATGCAATAGAGTTAAACTTTTTCTGTGATTTCGTCATACAAAATTGTATGCCCAGTTCCGGTAATACGTAGGTTGAATAAATTGACAGAGGGACCTATTTGGTATCCTGACTTTTTGTCTCAAACTTTGAAATCGTAGTGTGTTTTTTTTTATACCCAGTGAACTCGCAACTAGTTCACAATAAAAACAAATCCATCCCTCATTTAGAAAAGCTGAGCTAAGTTTAATAGTCTACGGGGACAATCGGTTACATCAGGAATAGTCGATTTATTTTTAGCATCGGGAATTTCCAATTTTATTTTTAACATCAGTAGTTTTAAAAAGACTTTTAATCTAATGTCTTTGCTAAATTTAAATTTTCGGTTGACACGATTGAAGTATTAGTTGGATGTCCGGTGCGATTTGGTTCCAAAAAGTTAGGCACACTTTACTGGTGTTTTCAAATTATTGTGTTTGTAAATGTAGTTCGCGTCTTCAAATAAACTGCTTAGATAATACTGTTAGGTTTGTGTTGTGTCTAATAGGTGTGGTATGTATAGCAATGGCAAATATTTAAAGACGTAAGTTCATGGGAAATGGTATTTGTGTTTTTTATGATCTCGGAATATTAAAATTTTGTGTGGGCAGCATTAAGATTTAAAAGTCCTAATATTCGCAATACTGACATAAATCATAATTACAATGCCTATTGCAGAAACAGGTACATAATTCAGTCCTAGAAATACAATCGTTTGAGTCGGACATTTTAGCGATTCGGTGCTGTGTGGAGTAGTAAGTTCGGATCCCGTCTGGCTATAATGACCATCTTTTCTAGGTCTATATTGTGTACCTTTGTCTAAATTTGACATTGTAATCGCTATTTATGTCTATATTTCTCTTTCACTAGCAATGAATTCTTTCATACACCTCTTCATGTTAACGCAATATTCGCTCAAGTTCGGATCCCATGCCTGAGTCCATCCCAGAGGCGTAGCGATCCTTCCCAGTGCCCGGAGAGAAACTTTCGATTTGGTGCCCCCCACCCTGGGACAAACATTCAATTTGGCGCCCCCCCCCCCATATATTTTTATATCTATAATGCAAAACTGCAGCTAAAATGAACTTTTAGTTTTTTTTTCCCAAGCCATTTTGGCGCCCCCTATGGTCGGCGCCCGTGGACATATGTACCCCCTCCCCCGTCCCCCACTACACTTCTGGTCTACCCAGCTTTGATGTATACCCGGCTTACGTAAGGAAAAAAATAAATGCGGCTGGAAATAGTGCTGACCAAAATATCCTTTTATTTGCCACGGTCAAGAGACGGATTAATTCTACTTCATCTGTCCTGTTGACCGCCAGACCCAAAAGGCTAACGTTACTTTATTTATTTTTTTACTTTTTTATTTATTTATTTTTTACATTTTTTTTTACTTTTTTAGCTAGATGGACAAGCGAATTGTGTACAAAAACATACCGTACCAGGATCGCTTTTTAGAAAGATAGATGTACACAGTTTGTGAATTGTGAATAAAAGATGTACAACCGGTAGACAAGTACATTTGTGTACACAATAGGTGAAGTATGAATAAACTGATGTACAACTGACTAGGTAAACAAGTAGAATGGTGTACACAAATATGTGAAGTATAAATAAACGATGTTCAACTAGCTAAATATACAAGTGGATTGATGTATAGGTCAATACATTGTTATTGCTGCATTTATTATTTTAAAAAGTGGATGATTCCTCAGTGCAGTTTTCATTTTAAAAAAGAAAAGATATTGAAGTAGTTTCCCCTTTTCATGCAGTTCCCTAATGATATTTGTCCACAGGGATCAACCCACTAGACGTTGTCTTGGTGAAAAAAAGACAGCCAATAAATTGACGTTAATTTGTTCCTCGTTACTGATATTACACCTGAGATTAATTAAGTTATACAACACTAAGCCATAAAATATAGATTACCTTATTTAAAGACAATCACCCGCTGGCTTTCCCCCCATCTTCCAACCCCCCCCCCCCCCCCCCCATCCCCATTTAACCACGCCTACCTAACGTATCTATAGGCTGTTGTTAATATTTTAAAACAAAAATGTCCCCACATTTAACACCAGACGTAGCATATTTAGACTGGCCAGGTCACCGTGACATTCAAACCGTGTGTCCAATTTGATCTAGCGGTCTGATATTTCATTACCCATTTCTTGAAAAAAAAAAATCACTAATTGTCTGGTAAATCGGTTTACTCACCAATTTAAATATATGCAAGTGGATTCGAACCGAATATTAAATATAGGAGTTTCATATTTATATTTTAATAGTTACTAACCCCTATGCCTACCACATTATATATTAATTTACTATAGATAATTATCATTTAAACAACTTTATATATATATATATATATATATATATATATATATATATATATATAATATATATATATATATATATATATATATATATATATATATATATATATATATATATATATATATATATATATAAATTATACATCGTTATGTTCTAAATCCTCCGAGGCTTCATGGCAAAACATTTCGTGGACATACCTTTCACCATTATTTCACAACACTTTAATTTCTCCAAGTAATTAATACACAATCGTTAGCGAAATCAACAATCCTTTAAAGCCTTGTTGTGAACATTTTTACTTTCTCGTATATACTAAGTATAGAGAAAGTCTTGTATCGTGCAAAAAAAAAATCGAGATTTTTACAAATCTCGACGTTTTACACCTCACTGATACGGAAAAACATAATTTTGCAATCTTGTCCGTATGTCTGTGTGTGTGAGTGTGTCTGTCTGTATGTGTGTAAACACGATAACTTGAGTGCCGTTACAGCTAGGCTGATGAAATTTCATATATAAGTATTATATCAAAATCGTAGATCCGTATCAACTTTTGAGCGATTTCCGATAACCGGAAGTGGTAATTTTTCTATTTTGAATTTTTCAAAAGCCTATAACTTGAGTACTATTTCAGGTAGATAAATGAAATTTCACATGTAAGTAAAAGATCTAATTCTCTACCTTATGTAAAATTTCGAGTAATTTCCGTTTACCGGAAGTACTAATTTACGCTATTTCTGTTTTCTCAAAAATGCATGTAAATTTATAAAGTACTAGTAATATTGCGCACTATTATGCACATTTTTTTTTGGCGTTCGCTTGGTGCGCAATTCTTTTTTCTATGAGATTCTGTTCTATTTTTAAAAGTTTAAGTAATTAAAAACATGTTCCAAGTTAAATAAGAATATTCGAGAAAGTTTAGGGGAGATCACTCCCGGTTTATTTTTAAAGTGAATCTACAACATTCTGGCTCTGTGGAAGCGATACATATATAAGGTGTATTCCCACTGGAACAATTATTCTCTTATAACTAACTCCAGCACTTTTACGGGTAATGCCAGACTATCAGTTCCGGTAACTAGTTTGACCTATATCTTCTTGCGCCTAGGGACAGCGAATTAGACGACGTTCTATGCGAAAACAAGGACGTGGGTGGGTATTTTGTCAGGCTGCATACTAGCTTTTTATTGGCATGCATATCAATACTTAGTTGTCTTAAGGTTTTGAGTCGTAGGCAGAGGCGTAGCTAGGGGAGGGATGGTATTTTGGTATTTTGTCAGGCTGCATACTGGATTTTTATTGGCATGCATATCAATACTTAGTTGTCTTAAGGTTTGAGTCGTAGGCAGAGGCGTAGCTAGGGGAGGGATGGTATTTTGGTATTTTGTCAGGCTGCATACTGGCTTTTTATTGGCATGCATATCAATACTTAGTTGACTTAAGGTTTTGAGTCGTAGGCAGAGGCGTAGCTAGGGGAGGGATGGTATTTTGGTATTTTGTCAGGCTGCATGCTAGCTTTTATTGGCATGCTTATCAATATTTAGTTGTCTTAGGGTTTTGAGTCGTAGACAGAGGCGTAGCTAGGGGAGGGATGGTGGGGCGGCCACCCTAGGCGCCGACGATAAGGGGAGCTAAATTGGATGGAAAAATAAAATAAAAAGCTTATTTTGTGCTGCGTTACAGTTGAAATTAAGTAAAACGAAAGTTATTAGGCTCTACTGACTGCTTTCTACATTACTTGTGTGATATAAAAGAAAGCTACTAAGCTCTATGGACTGTTTTCTACATTACTGTGTGATATAATAGAAAGCTACTGGGTTCTACGGACTGTTTTATACATTAATTGTGTGATATAATAGAAAGCTACTGGGTTCTACGGACTGTTTTCTACATTACTTGTGTGATATAATAGAAAGCTACTAAGATCTACGGACTGTTTTCTACATTAATTGTGTGATATAATAGAAAGCTACTAAGATCTACGGACTGTTTTCTACATTAATTGTGTGATATAATAGAAAGCTACTAAGATCTACGGACTGTTTTCTACATTAATTGTGTGATATAATAGAAAGCTACTAAGATCTACGGACTGTTTTCTACATTAATTGTGTGATATAATAGAAAGCTACTAAGATCTACGGACTGTTTTCTACATTAATTGTGTGATATAATAGAAAGCTACTAAGATCTACGGACTGTTTTCTACATTAATTGTGTGATATAATAGAAAGCTACTAAGATCTACGGACTGTTTTCTACATTAATTGTGTGATATAATAGAAAGCTACTAAGATCTACGGACTGTTTTCTACATTAATTGTGTGATATAATAGAAAGCTACTAAGATCTACGGACTGTTTTCTACATTAATTGTGTGATATAATAGAAAGCTACTAAGATCTACGGACTGTTTTCTACATTAATTGTGTGGTACAGGGAAAAATGTCACCAGTGCCTGGTGGGAGGGGGGTGGGCGTGTGTTCGCCAATGTGAATAATTATATAAATATGGGGGTGAAATTGATAGTATGCCCCGGGCGCCGAAATAGGTTGCAACGCCTCTGATCATAGGCAAGCAATGGATAAAATACAAAGCGCAGTATTGGTAGGTTGTTGGGTTGGGGGAGGTAGCCGTAGGTTGGCGGAGGGGGGGGGGGGGAGCTTTGAACCGCATTCACTTAACACTACTAACATAGAGGTCTGCACAAGATTTTTAATTTATATTCATATTTACGTCAACTATGTTGTGACAGGCGATTGGCTAAGTGCTATTGAGATGTGGTAAGTCATATCGACCAAAACATTATATCGTATTTTCGCGATGTATGAAAGAAACACCTTAACAGCTTTTCAATCCCCTGGGTACATTACTGTAATAGGGTCCCTACTTTAATAACTGACTGACAATAATAACTAAAAAAACTATAGAAATAATTTAACACAGGCCTACATTTTGTTTTTGTGGTACTTCCGTTAAAATAATTAACAAAATCATCTGCTATGAATTAACGCAATAACAATATTAAATTACCCAATACTTGACAAAAACAATTTCAGCCGTTCAGGGAAACCATTATTAATTTTTTCATTATAACTGAACTATTTTTATTGCTCGGATATTGCAATTAGTATTTAGTTTCACGTGCTTACAATGAAATAATAAATGGCCATATAGTCTAATCAACTATTGAATAAGTGTGGTTTGGAAATCAAGGCTTCGACAGTAAATTGTAAAGAGCCAAATATTGCTTATGTGTCAGGTCCCCCTTCTCTCCATACAGCTGACGGTTCCAATAGAGATGCATTACCTATACACCTTAGAATCAGCTTACAATTAAAAGCCAATAATAGCAAACCTGCCTAATTTTGCCCCAAAATTTATTTATTATTTTAGCTATTTGAAAAGGGTTTTTTTTATAATAGCTGGGATTTCTATGCCTTTTTCCAATCCTTTAGTTCTTCCCTTAACAGGGTTTCTTTCAGGCATTTTTCTCCGCGGAGAGCACTACGGGGAGGCGAACATGAACTATCGAGGGGGGGAGCAGACATTGATTAAAAGTAGGCCTATAAATTTTCTATACAAATTATATTTTTTTATTCATCTTAATGCCGTGGACATGCGCGTGGAGACATTGCTCCCCGGAGAGATGCCAAAAAAACTTCGTCTCCCCCTCCCCCCAACCTCTGGCCAGTGCTCACACGATCCCCATGTCTGAGCCGCCCCTGGGTGAAGGGACACACGAACGGCACCGTGAGCCAGACAGCGAAGAACACTGAGAGACAGGATCTAGATTGGAACCCACAAAAAAAAAGATAAATTTGTGAATGCTAAGACAGGCCCTATACAGGACAGCTAGTGGCCCGATGTTGAGAGAAACTACGGGATGGGGGGAGGGAGGAGGGGGGGGGGTTAAGTGAACAAAATCAAAGCATTATGGAGGTGGTTTTGTCACAACAGAGATAATCTCATATCACAACAGGGATGTGGCGATGGCCAGATAGAAGAGCAAACGAAGGATTATGTTAATGAGTGAGGTGGTTGTCGTGATGATGGTGTGGATGATGATAATGATAGTGTTGTTGGTGTTTTTGTTGATGAGGATGGTGATGGTGGTGGTGGTGGTTATGACGATATAGATAACGATGATGAAGATGAATGATTGGTAATCATGATGTGGTCATAATAATGATAGGAGATGGTAGTGTTGACGAGGAAAATGTTGGGATGATGCAGATGATTGTTATATAATAATTGATGATTGTTATATAATAGTTGATGATTGTGATATAATAATTGATGATTGTTATATAATAGTTGATGATTGTGATATAATAATTGATGATTGTGATATAATAATTGATTATTGTTATATAATAGTTGATGATTGTGATATAATAATTGATGATTGTGATATAAGAATTGTAAGAATTGATTATTGTAATTAAATAATTGATGATTATGATTTAAGAATTGATGATTATGATATAAGAATCGATGATTATGACATAATAATTGATGATTGTGATATAAGATTTAATTATTGTGAAATAAGAATTGATGGTTGTTATATAAGAATTGATGATTGTGATATAAGAATTGATGATTATGTTTTAAGAATCGATGATTATGAAATAAGAATATATTTAAAATTGGGTGCGGAGAGAGAGAAAAATAATGTCTGAAATAATTAGTCTAGATCAGTGGTTCTAAACCTGGGTGTCACGGCCCTTTTATATGACTGGGTTCATGGCACAAACTAAAGACAAATACAAACCACATTATTGGAGATTTTACAGTCTTTTATTGATATCAGGTATATAGCAGCTACACTACTAGAACCACGACTTTTAGTTTCGTCATCTCCTCGCGCTATATCTACCTCTCTCTGCTTCCTTTCCTTAGCGCATGCGCACACCCATTCTGTATTTTATATTCATATCGCCTTTTTAAGATACATACTCGAAACATACATTCATCTACATTTAACTGTTACACTGGGTTCGATCGAAGCCCAGGGGTTCGATGATCCAGTCTCAGGGGTTCGACGAAGATCAAAGACATACACCCGACTCCTGTGATTCACGATAGGATTTCGTCAGTGCGGACGATAGAACTATTATCAAGGGTTCGGTTAATGCTCATTTAAAAAACTGGTGGGGTTTGTTACCTCAAAAAACGTTAAGAACCACTGGTCTAGAAACCCTAAGAGTTTCTAAAAACATGCTGTTTTTATTCCCTGATGTAACAATCGTAGCCGTATTAAAGTTATGATTAAATCATTCACGCCACACCGCTATATGTCATCAGACCCATCACCCTTCACGCTTCACCGAACAGCTCCAGTTATTAATTCATTGTGTGTTTTTAGGGGGAAGTAATCATTCCACGTTATTGATTTTTTTTTATTTGCCAGAAAAGGAAATTACCTCCCTTATATGACTCGGTCATTGCAAGGTGGTTTGGTACTGAGATTTTTGCATTGCTTGCAGAAAACAATATTCAAAACTTTTAAATCAAGAATGCTCTTCAATGTCTGTTTCTAATTTTTTTTTTTTTTAATTTTAACTTTAAATTAAATTAATTTTTTTAAATTTCAGTAGGAAATAGATCTTGCATGCAATATATATATATATATATATATATATATATATATATATATATATATATATATATATATATATATATAGCCTATATATATATATACATATATATATATATATATATATATATATATATATATATATATATATATATATATATATATATATATATATATATATATATATATATATATATATATATATAGTTTTATTGTGATAGGTAACAAGATATGATTGAACAGTTGTTGTTTTTTTAAATAATGGCATGTCATTTAAATTTCCATCAAACCAAAAATAAATATTTAATTAAATGCTTATAATTTTGATTGGTATGAGATTAAATCTAATTAAAAAGCTCACACCGGGTTTTGACATTTTAAAATATCTTATTTCGTATTAAACATACTTCAATTTTTTACACTAAATTAATCAATTTAATTACCTTTTGTTTTGGTCTGATGTGTCTGCTATCGAATTCACTGGCAAATTTCTGGAACTAATTGCGCATTTATCCAGTTCCAGCAAAGTCCCATTTGTAAGAGCTGTAAATTTTTGTGTATCCTCAGAAAGTCAATCTATCCATTGTTTTCAGTGTGAAAGAAAATTAGGCTCAGCGAACGTAATAGAAGAAGAATGTCTTTCTTAAACCGAATTTAGTTTTTTTTTTCCTTATATTGTTGGCTACGTTGTTGAGAGTATTGTCATGTTTATAAACATCAGAGTTGTAGGCTAAACTTTAACAAAATTAAAAAATTAGATAGTTTTAGGCTAAACTTTATCATATTAAAAAATTAGATAGTTTTAGGCTAAACTTTATCAAAAATAAAAAAAGTAGATAGTTTTAGGCTAAACTTTATCAAAAATAAAAAATAAAGTAGATAGTTTTAGGCTAAACTTTATCAAAAATAAAAAAATTAGATAGATGTGGGCTAAACTTTATCAAAAATAAATAAAAAAAATAGATAGTTGTAAGCTAAACTTCAGAAAAAATCAAGAATTAGATAGATGTAGTCATTAGCCAAAGTTCCAAATGCTAGTGTGTATTACTTTAACGTGCTTTAGTCAAACATTTCAAGAATTAAAAAAAAAAAACATCTTGAAGATCGACAATCAACCAATCATTTTTTAAGTCTCATTAATCATGAAATTCGATACGGATGACTTAATTTTTTTGCTTAATTAATCAACGCGTAACGATATTTTTATTTCTCACACTACAAAATTTAAACATCACCGGAAATATTGCGAGTCTTGTGAGTGAAGTAACGGCGAGAAAACAGTCGTGGCGATGGCTAACAATTCCAGGGTTCCAGACTCAAGTACACTGTCCTACCACAATTAAATGACCAATCAAATTCCTCAATACAAGCCACAAACTCTGATGTCCATTTTACACCCAAAAAAAATTGAAATTTTGAAATCGAGAATAACAAATAAATATTCTTAACTTTAAAAACAATTCGATGAAATATTAATTTAAAATATAATTGTAATTGAAAACCTAGCAGGTAAATATGAAACGATTTTTGTTAACGTAAACAGCTACAGGAGCAGATATTGGAGGCAGAAAATTTTAACTTTATTAGATATCTTGGAAATTTTATACTTGGAAATTTTTTATACTATAAAGTCCAGACAAAACCAAAATGGACCCATATAAAAGTTTAAACAATAAAAAGTGAAAGTCGTCTGGTTTTTTTTTTTAAAAAAAACCTCGTACTTTAAGACAACGCCCACAAAGTTAGTTTTTGTTAGAATTTAACATCAAATCGTGCGATTTCATTTTTATTCTTTAAAAAAATGTAAATACTATATTTATTTTTTATTCATTTTTGAAAAAAATGTAAAAAAAAAAAAACTGTTACTTCAAAAAAGAGTTGTTTTTTTTAATGACGACATAATTTTTTTATCTTCACTGCGAGTTTTTATCTTCTGCAAAACTGCTCTCAGATAACTAGAGGGTGAATTAAACAACTACTTCAGTGGATAAAGTGTATAGAAGCAAATCCAGAAAGAAAAGCAGACTGAAGTTAGAGTCAACAGTCCATAGTATGCGCATAACACGCGGACAGGTAATAATTAATTATGTATTACGAATATATAACCCACTCAAATATTACAAGTAAGAATGACAAAGATGAATAAACTAGTAGAATATTAAGGTCCGACATGAAAATAGCCGATGGTTTATTCGTTATTTTTTTTTCTTAATAAGACCTGGCCATTCGTTTATCAACGGCAGTTACGTCACTGTCTAATTACCTCATGTTTTGACCACCATTACGTCATACAGTAATTTTTTTTCATCATTGTGTTTATACGTGTTATTTAATTAAAGAAAAAAATAGAATTATTTTTTTTTTAATTTATAATCGTTCAAAAATAGAAAATTCCATTAAGATACATTTTGTTTTAAATAAATATTTTAAAACCGAAGGAAGATTAGCAAAATGTATTAAAATAACACAAATTTAAGCCAAAATAATTTTAAATATAAAAAAAAAACAATCAGCAAACTTTATGATCAATCAAGGAGAATCTGCAATTGTTTTCATACATCCAGCAAGGTAATTTCTCCCAACACAAAGCCTTGTGAGGAGTTCAACCGATAACGTTGAGAGGCGAGGTGTCGTTACCACAGAGGTGTGTATCCATTGGGAGACACAGGAGGCATAGCTCAGTGGGGGAGAGGAGGTACGGCTAACCACACGGCGACGTGCGGGTCGTGTGGGTGTGGGCCGGCGAGCGGTGTGGTGTGGTGGTGGTAGGGTGGGGGGGGGGGGCTCGTCGTGTGCGCGGACGGATGGACTGGTACCGGCGACAGAGATTGTCAGAGACTGCGCGTGAGGGAAGGAGGTGAGCAGGGTAAGGTGAGGGGGGGTTGCTGTGGTTGTAGGGGTCGTGCAGACATGGAGTTGTCGTGTTGGTGTAGATAATGGGTGTTGGTGTAGATATGTGGTTGTCGTGTTGGTGTAGATATATGGTTGTCGTGTTGGTGAAGATATGTGGTTGTCGTGTTGGTGTAGATAATGGGTGGTGGTGTTGGTGAAGATATGTGGTTGTCGTGTTGGTGTAGATAATGGGTGGTCGTGTTGTTGTAGATAATGGGTGGTTGTCGTGTTGGTGTAGATAATGGGTGGTGGTGTTGGTGAAGATATGTGGTTGTCTTGTTGGTGTAGTTATGTGGTTGTCGTGTTGGTGAAGATATGTGGTTGTCGTGTTGGTGAAGATATGTGGTTGTCTTGTTGGTGTAGTTATGTGGTTGTCGTGTTGGTGAAGATATGTGGTTGTCGTGTTGGTGAAGATATGTGGTTGTCGTGTTGGTGTAGTTATGTGGTTGTCGTGTTGGTGTAGTTATGTGGTTGTCGTGTTGGTGAAGATATGTGGTTGTCGTGTTGGTGTAGATAATGGGTGGTGGTGTTGGTGAAGATATGTGGTTGTCGTTTTGGTGAAGATATGTGGTTGTCGTTTTGGTGAAGATATGTGGTGTAGTTATCTGGTTGTCGTGTTGGTGAAGATATGTGGTTGGAGTGTTAGTGACGATATGTGGTGGTCGTGTTGTAAAGGGTGGTCATGTTGGTGTAGATATGTGGTTGTCGTGTTGGTGAAGATATGTGGTTGGAGTGTTAGTGAAGATATGTGGTGGTCGTGTTGTAAAGGGTGGTCGTGTTGTAAAGGGTGGTCGTGTTGGTGTAGATATGTGGTTGGAGTGTTGGTGCAGTTGTCCGTGTAGATATGTGGTTGTCGTGATGATGTAGATATGTGGTGGTCGGGTTAGTGTAGTTGTCGTGTTGGTGTAGATATGTGGTTGTTATGTTAATGTAGTTGTTACGATAATGCAAAAATGAAATTTTTATGTTGGAGCCGCATACACATTATGCAGACATTAAATACTTTGTGTAAAACTATCAAAAAACTTTTATAGTTCGTTCTTAGTTCCAAAATCACCAAAAGCCTAAAAAAAAACAATAAACATCAAATTCAATCCTCGCTCTCCTGCCTAATAATATTTTCCAGTAGAACAATCGGCTCAAGTTTGTCCGAGTATTTTAAACCCCAAGGGCCACCAATCTCAATGTTTACGCTTGAATTTAACGCCCACTAAATCCCTTGCTCCACTTTAACACCCCCCCCCCTCCCTCCACACACATACACACAAACACCAATTCAGCTTAATTCGTTCTGGCATCTTAAATTGAAATATGAATCTTGACGCGAGCGAAGCGAAAAAACAAAAAACAACGCTGAAAACTTGAGAACAAAAGGGTTAAGGTTATTTGGGTTTGTTTGTTGGTTTTTGTTTTTTTCCAAAATGAGAGACAAAACCAAAATTCTCATTTCTGTTGAATTAAAGCAGATTTTTAATTTGAAAAGCTGGTCATCAGGCTGCCAATCAAGTTTCAAACGGTTTGTCTTTTTCGTTCAATTCTCTCGCTCGGTACTCATCGCAGAAACTTAACAACACCAAAGGATGGTACTTAAATGACATTGGTAGAGATCACTTTCCACTACAGTTACCCACTTTTTTTTTACTTTCTCGTATATACAAAGTATAAAGTCTTGTAATCGTGCAAAAAAAATCGAAATTTTTGCAAATCTCGACATTTTACAGCTCCCTGAGTCGGAAAACATAGTTTTGCAAACTTGTCCGTATGTCTGTGTGTATGTGTGTGTGTGTTTGTGTGTGCGTGTGTGTGTATACACGATAACTTGAGTACCGTTACAGCTAGGTTTATGAAATTTCATTTTTGCTATTTCCGATTTCTCAAAAAAAATGTATGTAAATTTATAAAGTATTAAAAATATTCCGCACCAATATGCACATTTTATTTAGCGTTCACTTGATGTGTAATTCTTTTTTTCTACGAGATTTTAATCTATTTTAAAACTTTAAGTATTTAAAATGGATTAAAAATCAGGTCTATATCCAGAGGTTGCTATCCCCTGTTGTTTCATATAAGAATATTCGAGAAAGTTTTGAGAAGATCACTATAATAACTCGACTGTTAAAGGTCCCATTAAAAAAAATAGCTAAGTATGAAATTAATCTGGTCCTGCCATTTAAGTAAACTGTCAACTGTTTTAACCCTAGAAAGTTACGTACATTTCAAGACTTCTGTAATCACGACCTTGAGATAGGTTATTATCGTAAGGTTTGCTAACAGGAGAAATCGTTCGATTTAATGATCTCGTAATTCATTAGTCATAATGTGTTTATAATTTTTTTTTCAGTTAAGTTAAAATATCGCCGTAATTAGCGATTTAGTAATTCCAGGGCGGTAGTGTGCGATGATGAGCGTTTCAAGATCCCCCACCCCCAACCTAAACCTCCAACCTCCACCTGCAACCCCCCCCCCCCCTCTGACCCCCACACGGCGTGGTCAATATTATGGATGCCTAAGGCAAGAACGGAACATTTGTCGAGAATCTGGACTTAGAAACACGAATACTGGCATTATCAGAGCGAACGTTTGCTGCAAGCTATGATTTTAAAATAGAGGAAAGATTTGTAGCCAGTCAGTATGTCAAGCATGGAAAGTAAAGTAAGAGGAAAGATTTGTAGGTAGTTATGGTGGCAAGCATGGATAGTAAAGTGGGGAAAGATTTGAAGCAGTCAGTATCAGTGTTTCTTCCAGACTTTTTTTCTCCGGGGGGGGGGGGGGGCACTTGAAATTTTCGGGGGGGGGGGGGGTAGACTTTTTTCGGGGGGTGGACACTGCTAAAAGTATATATTTTCTATATAAATTTCATTTCGTTCGGGGGAGGGGGGGGGCGGTAGATTTTCTTCGGGGGGAAGGGGGGGGGGGGAGCGGAGTCAGGAAGAAACTCTGGTCAGTATGTCAAGCAGGAATAGTAAAGTGGGTACAGATTTGTAGGCAGTCGGTATGTCAAGGATAGCTAGTAAAGTGGGGAAAGATTTGTAGGCAGATATGACAAGCAAGGATAGTAAAGTACGAGGAAAGATTTGGGAGCAGCCACAATCGCACGGAGAGGAAAGGTCTTCCGGTAAAAATTCAAGCGAATTATAGAAGATATTTGGAGGCAGAGAACAGAGAAGATATTTGGAGGCAGAGAACAGAAAAGATATTTGGAGGCAGAGAACAGAGAAGATATTTGGAGGCAGAGAACAGAGAAGATATTTGGAGGCAGAGAACAGAGAAGATATTTGGAGGCAGAGAACAGAGAAGATATTTGGAGGCAGAGAACAGAGAAGATATTTGGAGGCAGAGAACAGAGAAGATATTTGGAGGCAGAGAACAGAGAAGATATTTGGAGGCAGAGAACAGAGAAGATATTTGGAGGCAGAGAACAGAGAAGATATTTGGAGGCAGAGAACAGAAAAGATATTTGGAGGCAGAGAACAGAGAAGATATTTGGAGGCAGAGAACAGAGAAGATATTTGGAGGCAGAGAACAGAGAAGATATTTGGAGGCAGAGAACAGAGAAGATATTTGGAGGCAGAGAACAGAGAAGATATTTGGAGGCAGAGAACAGAAAAGATATTTGGAGGCAGAGAACAGAGAAGATATTTAGAGGCAGAGAACAGAGAAAATGCAGTAGAGAGCCGAGGAAATTGTTGTGATCTGGTCAGAATGATAAATCTCTGCTCCATCGCTCGAGTGCACGTGTGTCCTGGTGAGTACCCTCCTACGTCCCACGCCCCTGCTCTTGGGCCCCATCGATCGTCTGCTGGTTATTGTCTGGTCATTATAGCTGACCGAGATCATCTCACGGTAGTCACGTGATTTTATGGGAATCTGGTGCTTGATTTCTGCGTTATATGTAAAACGGGTGCGTTTATAATATTGGCGTATGTGATGGTGTGATGATGTATTGCTATTTGTACAACTGGTGTGTTGTGTGTTGGTATATGTACAACTGGTGTGTTGTGTGTTGGTATATGTAGAACTATTGTGCTGGTGTGTGAATTTTATTGGGTACGTAGGTGGCGCCGAGTAATCTTTAAAAAAAATAACATTGTTTGTTTTATTTTATTTATTTTATTTATTTTTCATTTATTTTTTGTTTAATTTTAATGGCTATTGAATTACATGAAAAACATTGACAAAAAACTGTTTGCTTTCGTTTTTTTAGCATAATCTAAGATCTAGCAATTGTTTGTAATAAAGATGTATTTTAAGCTATTTTACGATGAAAAAATATATGTGATTATTATTTTTCTATGTAACAGATCGGTTTTTTGTAGTATCGATTTTGATTTAATGGGATTGTACGTTCGGAAATGGGTGTGGGGGGGGGGGGGAATGCTACACAATTTGAGGGGTGTTCGATATGGACATTTTATATGAGTTGTATGAGTTGTGGTGTGGGTAAGTTTGTGTCACTTTTTATGTTATATCACATATGAAAGGTGACTTAAACGCAACATCTGATTCAAAAGATTATTGCTCAATTTGCTCAGATCAGAGGGCCCTGGGTGAATTTTGTTGTTAATTTCCGAACACAAACCCAATTGACACTCTCAATAGCATGCTTAGGGGTCGTCCATAAATGACGTCACACTCGTAGGGGGAGGGGGGGTTCGTAATTTTGTGACGGTGTGTGATTATGGGGAAGGGGGGGGGTCAGATGGTGCGGCGACGTCACACTTTTGCATTATAAAAAAAGCAATGTTAGAAAACGAATTTTAGACGTTATTTCGCGGTTTAGAAGAATGTTTTAATAAATTGTAATAGGAATTGATTAAAATACTCTATTTTGACAGAGTTCAGACCAGATTTTAGAAAAATATCGTTTTTTTTTTTTTGGGCCCTTAGAATTCAAGGCGTAGTGGTGATAGGCCTGGATACAGTCATATCCGCTTCCACCATCTACTCCCACCGCCACCACACAGACACACACACACCTGAGCAAAATCACGTGACTTGCTGTTTGTTTAATCGGATAATATTTCAATGGCTAAATGGTTGTTACCAGAATTGCAACACAATTACTTTGTTTTAAAAATTCACAATGTTGTGGAAGAAAAAAAACCAAAGGTTTGGAAATTTTAAACTGCAAGCAATGTGGTTACTTACTACAACACCCCGTTTCTTGAAATTTACAAGAATCAAAGACACTGCGAAGAGTAATTCTTAAAAGCATTAAAATTATTGGAAAAAAAATGAATGAAATTGGAAAAATTTTAAAATGTTGAAAGGGCGAAAAAAAAAACACGAAAGTGTGTTGTAATGGTCTGTGCTCCATTGAGAAATGAAAAAGACGAAGAAGAAAAAGTATCTACAACATCCATCTCCACTCTGGGCTAAGCTCAACTCTTCCTGTCTAATTATTGATTTAACTAATAATAATAGACTAGGCCTATTATTAATCAACAAAAATAGCTTACTTATAACATAAATTAAAGGGGCTCGGTGAGGTCGCAAGAACGAAGTGGTCACTTTTATTTACGTTTCTACGTCATCAACATTGTCAGCTGAGCCATCCAAACGGAAAATCCCGATTTTTAAAAAAATAAACCCTTCTTGTGGACAAGATCAGATAACTCAAAAGCTCCCCAGAGACCTGAACAAAACCAAAAGTGAATGGCGTCCCTTGAAGGAGAGTTCTGATGTTATTTGCTCAACTAGCGAGCTGATTTATGGGCGTTTAGCACGTTTAAAAAAAAAAGGCTTTTAAAATGTTTTAAGATGGGATTGATATTTTGTTTCTTTGAGTTCATTTTTTTGTTCTAAGGTGTTCGTTTCAAAACGAGCTGCATAATTTAGACGTTTGTAAAAGCATGTGAAGAGCCTACACTACAGAGATAAGTGGCTAGAGTTGATGGCCAATGATTCAGTGCAGTTTGTAGGTGGTGGGTGAGAGATGGGGAATGTGAATTTTTAAAAATTTCTTTTGTTTTTGAAAGACGTGTGGTCTATCTTGTAGAATTTGTGGTGATAGAGGAACCTTTTTAATTTTGATCAGAGTTCCTTTCAGGCATCTCTTCAGGTGGGGGGGGGGCGGAGTTTCCCGAAAAAAAGTCTACCGCCCCTCTCCCTTGAACGAAATGAAATAGAAAATATATACTTTTAACAGTCTCCGCCCCCCACCCCTCGAAAATTTCAAGTGCCTCCCCGGAGAAAAAAAGTCTGGAAGAAACACTGATTTTGATATTGAAGGGCATATCCTCCAACACATTTAAGTCTTACGTGTCAACACGCGTCGACATATGACCCGTTGATTCAAACTTCAGCTGGTTTTGCTTTCATAGTCTTTGTCTATTCAAGAACAACCTGCAAGGCAGCTGTTCAATTTTGGAGTTTAGTTTTCCCCAGATGGATTTTTGTGGCTACCAGACGAGCCTCATCCGCCACGGGTTCGAACTCGGGAATTTAGAAATTAGCAACCATGCTAAGAAGAACCACCGGGCAGAAGAGGCTCGTTGGCTGGGAACAGCAACCCATCCAGGGGAGAAAACTCGTTAGTTGGGGGACAGCAACCTTGCTAGGGGAGACAACTCCGAAATCAAACAAGACTGCGGACCCTAAGCGTTAGGAGTTCTAGCTCTTGTTTCGATTCGACAGATCCTGCAACACAGGACATCATAGATGAATACCATCAGAGATGGAACACCATCAGAAATGTGTAGACACCATCAAGATGTGGAGACACCATCAGAGATGTGGAGACACCATCAGAGATGTGGAGACACCATCAGAAATGTGTAGACACCATCAAGATGTGGAGACACCATCAGAAATGTGGAGACACCATCAGAGATGTGAGACACCATCAGAAATGTGTAGACACCATCAGAGATGTGGAGACACCATCAGAGATGTGGAGACACCATCAGAAATGTGGAGACACCATCAGAAATGTGTAGACACCATCAGAGATGTGGAGACACCATCAGAGATGTGGAGACACCATCAGAGATGTGGAGACACCATCAGAGATGTGGAGACACCATCAGAGATGTGGAGACACCATCAAGATGTGGAGACACCATCAGAGATGTGGAGACACCATCAAGATGTGGAGACACCATCAAGATGTGGAGACACCATCAGAGATGTGGAGACACCATCAGAGATGTGGAGACACCATCAGAGATGTGGAGACACCATCAGAGATGTGGAGACACCATCAGAGATGTGGAGACACCATCAGAGATGGAATACCATCAGAGATGTGGAGACACCATCAGAGATGTGGAGACACCATCAGAGATGTGGAGACACCATCAGAGATGTGGAGACACCATCAGAGATGTGGAGACACCATCAAGATGTGGAGACACCATCAGAGATGTGGAGACACCATCAAGATGTGGAGACACCATCAAGATGTGGAGACACCATCAGAGATGTGGAGACACCATCAGAGATGTGGAGACACCATCAGAGATGTGGAGACACCATCAGAGATGTGGAGACACCATCAGAGATGTGGAGACACCATCAGAGATGTGGAGACACCATCAAGATGTGGAGACACCATCAGAGATGTGGAGACACCATCAAGATGTGGAGACACCATCAAGATGTGGAGACACCATCAGAGATGTGGAGACACCATCAGAGATGTGAAGACACCATCAGAGATGTGGAGACACCATCAGAGATGTGGAGACACCATCAGAAATGTGTAGACACCATCAAGATGTGGAGACACCATCAGAGATGTGGAGACACCATCAGAGATGTGGAGACACCATCAGAAATGTGGAGACACCATCAGAGATGTGAGACACCATCAGAAATGTGAGACACCATCAGAAATGTGGAGACACCATCAGAGATGTGAGACACCATCAGAAATGTGGAGAAACCATTAGAAATGTAGGGACACCAAAGATGTGGGGACACCATTAGATATGTGGGGACACCATCAGATATGTAGGGACACCAAAGATATGTAGGGACACCAAAGATGTGGGGACACCATCAGATATGTGGAGACACCATCAGATATGTGGAGAAACCATCAGATATGTGGGGACACCAGAAATGTGGAGACACCATCAGAAATGTGATACACCATTAGATATGTGAGACACCATCAGAAATGTGGAGACACCATCAGAAATGTGGAGACACCATCAGAAATGTGGAGAAACCATTAGAAATGTGGAGACACCATCAGAAATGTGGAGAAACCATTAGAAATGTAGGGACACCAAAGATGTGGGGACACCATCAGATATGTGGGGGACACCATCAGATATGTAGGGACACCAAAGATGTGGGGACACCATCAGATATGTAGGGACACCAAAGATGTGGGGACACCATCAGATATGTGGAGACACCATCAGAAATGTGTAGACACCATCAAGATGTGGAGACACCATCAGAAATGTGGAGACACCATCAGAGATGTGGGGACACCATCACACTAGTGCCGAGGCTGCTAGACTATTGCTGCCATTGTTGCTGTTGTTCAATTAATGATATATAATCCAGCTTATAAATCTATTTTCATCAACCACACAACACAATGGCTAGTATGTTAATCTATATCCAGCTTATAAATCTATTTTCATCAACCACACAACACAATGCCCACATCATCCAGCTACGTTTATCAACCACACGACACAATGGCTAGTTTGTTAATCTATGCCCACATCATCCAGCTACGTTTATCAACCACACGACACAATGGCTAGTTTGTTAATCTATGCCCACATCATCCAGCTACGTTTATCAACCACACGACACAATGGCTAGTTTGTTAATCTATGCCCACATCATCCAGCTACGTTTATCAACCACACGACACAATGGCTAGTTTGTTAATCTATGCCCACATCATCCAGCTACGTTTATCAACCACACAACACAATGGCTTGGATACTTGATTTTTTATTGCCACCACAAACGTGTAGTTCAAAGGTCAACAAAAAGAACACTTTGATCACTCTGAGTAGGATAACAAACAGGGTTTCTTTCAGATATTTGTCTCCTTAGGGAGGGGGGGGGGGGGGCACTTGAAAAAAAAGGGGGGGGGGGGGGCGGAGCACTAAAAAATTTTGGCATATAGGACAGTGGTAATAAATTATCAGTGGGGGGGGGGGGGACAACTGGGAGGAGGGGTGGGGTAGAGAGATGCCTGAAAGAAACTCTGATAACAAATAATATAAATGTATAGCTTGTAAATATTAAATATATTTATATTTAATGCTGTTATAAGCATTTGATTTTTATAAATAGATATTTTTAACAAAAGTAAAAAAAAAATGCACATCCACTCAACATGATAACTGCCCATTAATAGTAAGACTTGGTTACTAATGGCTGTATCAAACTACTGCACAAAAATTTGGTTTAATTTAGGGTTAGACTGGCTTATGTTTCCAATACTGTATCCTAGTATAGGGATACAGTGAAAGGCAGATTCATTAAAACAATGTGTAGTGAGGAGTGGCCAGGGTAACCAAATCTTCGATTGCCCAGACAGGAGGGTATACATTTACTTCATCTTTGAAGGTATAGGCCTATATGTATACCAATTTAGATGGTATACATTTACACCAAATTTACTTCAGCTTAGAAGGTATAGGCCTATATGTATACCAATTTAGATGGTATACATTTACACCAAATTTACTTCAATTTAGAAAGTATACAAACATATAAGGTATACGTCATTTACATTAACATAGAAGGTATACAATTACTCTGACACAATATATATGTATTGATTGAAGGCATTTATTATGTAATCTGACACAAGAAGTATATATTTACTCTGATGCAGTAGGTATATATTTGTAAAGGTATGTATTAACACTAAAAAAAAAAAATTTCTAATACTAAGATTTACAATTTTTTTTTTTCAGATGAGACAAGTCCCAATTTTTTTTAAAAATTTGTCACATATGATGACATGTCACAATTTTTATGTCACATATGATGACATGTCACAATTTTTATGTCACATATGATGACATGTCACAACTCTTATGTCACAAATGACAACATGTATTTGCATAAGACATAAGTTAAAGCTTTTACAATGGTAACAGTTTATAAGTGAAGCACTTAAAGTCAAGTAACATGAAGCAACTCCTCTGCTTAGTGTACTTAGAGACAGTCCCCACTGCCTTAGTAGGATTTGAACACTGGTCTTTCAGATTCACTCAGACACTAGACAACCCTTTACAATTTATTTACTGGAATAACAGAAACCGTTAACACTTCAATCTCCCCATCTACACATGTGCCATAATATTTTACTCATCTCCTTTTAACATATGTACCATAACATTTCACCCATCTCACTTTTTAACAAATGTATGACAATATTTCGTCCATCTCCTGTCAACAAATGTACCATAATATTTTGCTCATCTCTTTTTAACATATGTACCATAATACTTTGACCATCTCATTTGAACATATGTACCATAATATTTTGTCCACCTCCTGTTAACATATGTACCATATTATTTTGTCCATCTCTTTTTAACATCTGTACCATAATATTTTGTCCATCTCTGATCCACACATTCCATCGTAGAAGTTCAGTTTACTGTCCAACAACTTATCACATAATTTTTAGAACATTCAGCAGTACAAAAAAAAAACATTAGGTCTTACTACAGACCAGATTATTGGAAGAAAAAAATCTTTAACAATAACCATTAAAGTTATCAAACACATGTAAATATAAGAATGAAGGTACCAAAATCCTTAAAGTAACAAAAGTAATCAAGTTTAAATAAAAATATAAAAATGAAAGATATTATACATAAATATAAAAAAGTTCAAATTTCTTTAACTTAACAGCTAAGTAAACAAAACAGAAATACGCATATGCATAAAATATAAAAATAATCATACAACATGCTAAAGCTATCACATTCAAGGAAATGTAACAGTTACACATATAATACTAATATACAATATACAAAAACATAAAATCCGATGTAAAGTTGTAAACCATACAAAAAAATATAACAAAACAGAACAGAACTCAAGTTCAGATACAGATTTTTTAAACAAAACAGGTGACAATTTACATTTATTTTTAAACACCAAGGTACACAACTCTAAGAAATATTTTTAAACCATGTATGGTCCAATTTATTTAAGTGGGTAAGGGGCAGAAACCAACAAAATATTATAAATACAATGCAAGGCAACTCTGGCATAAAAACTAAAAATAAATTTGAAAACAAAAACTGAATTAAATATGTTAAAGAAAGTGCAGGGAATATTTCATTTTTACAACAAAACCTTTTTAAAACCACACAGCAATACACAACATGATAACAATGAATCAGGGATTAATCTAATGACTGTATGACAAGGTTCTAGAACTATAGGAGGAATAGCTGGCCATACACAATACATAGTATGGAATGATGACATATAGATTAATCATGTCATTAATGACAGGAAAAAATTATGATAATTTAAATATTTGATCTGAACTAAAAGAGGGATATTTAGTTTAAAAAAAAAAAAAAAAATTTAGTTTAATGTAGGCTGTTGTTCCGAAAAGGAATGTTTTTTGTTTGTTTTTTTTTTTAGAAATTCTGGATATTATGCTTTAACAACTCCAAAAAAAAAAAAAATGATAATTTAAATATTCATTTACTTATTTAAAGTTCTAAATCTTGCTTCTTTCTCACAGCAACCTTTTGAAAACTCAATGCGACCAGTACATAAATAAACACTCTTTCAACTAGTCAACTTAATTTGTTTCCCTGCATAGAAAATGCTTCACATTGACATTCTCTGAAAAATTTCCTTTCCACTCCCCACCCAGACTTCTGACACTTTCATTTGACCTTCACCCCTTTTACTGTATCCTTTGTAAAAAATTTTATAATCATATACATGACATCATGTAAATATTCATTATGCACATGTACAAAACCTTTCGTTTTCATTTGAAACTATGTAAAAAATGTGATGTTGATGTACTTGTTTTAATTGCAAATTAAAAAAAAAAATACATAAAAAAAAAATGATAATTTAAATAAAATGATTTTTTTTCCTCAGCCATACAAATACATTTGGTGTATCTAATTAACAACAAAGAGTATTTTTGGACAAACGAGAAGTCTTCGAGTACCGAAAAAAAATTTGTTCCGTTTCTTTTACTCAGCTGTAGTAGACAGAGTGAAATGTTTTTAGAAGGCGCTCTCTCAGAATCATCAGCTAGAATTTTAAAAATAAGAAATCAAGAGAAATTAATCAAATATAGTGCTAATCACAAACTATAACAACTGAGTCATCACTTAGTTTAATTATTTTAAACACGAAATTCAGACAAAAAATGTATAAATAGAACATTAGCTCTACACAAAAATTAACTTCTTTTGATTCTGCATACTTAATTTTAGTGTTATTAATAAAGTATACGTGTCAACTTGTTATGCACTATAAAGGCTGTTGACTCCGATTTCAGCCTGCTTTTCTTTTTGGATTTGCTTCTATAGCCTTTGTCCAACCAAGAACAGACTACAAAGCAGCAGGTGTTTGATTTTAGAGTTGTCTCTCCTAGAAGAGTGGCTGTCCTCAGTTGCCTCATCTACCAGAGGGTTCGAACTTTAGACTTGTCAGTATAACAACCATGAACTTTACCAAATCGACTACGCTGACCCCAAACTAAAACTAAAATAGCACTCAAATGAGCAGAAAATGGTTAGTAATAGAATATTTAATCTACAAATATATTATTTGGTCTCTAAACCAGTCACAAACTAATCTATTTTTCAAGTTAAACAGACAGATGTCAATCAAATCCCAGCATTCAACTGCCACTGACTGCACTAAACTGACCTCACGCTCTGCCAGGTTAATCTTCAGACACAAGAGCTTGACGTCTGCTACATCTGGCGTCTGCTCAGTTCTCTCCTTCATGTCCTTCACTTCTCTCTCCACACAGGACATGTAGTCTGAGGACGATAGGACAGGCAGTTAATGACAGGACTGAGGTAATTAGGATTGAATGACAGGAACAAGTTATATATCACTGAATGACAGGAACAAGTCATATATCACTGAATGACATGAACAAGTCATATATCACTGAATGACAGGAACAAGTCATATATCACTGAATGACAGGACTGAGTCATATATCACTGAATGACAGGAACAAGTCATATATCACTGAATGACAGGACTGAGTCATATATCACTGAATGACAGGACTGAGTCATATATCACTGAATGACAGGACTGAGTCATATATCACTGAATGACAGGACTGAGTCATATATCACTGAATGACAGGAACAAGTCAAATATCACTGAATGACAGGACTGAGTCATATATCACTGAATGACAGGACTGAGTCATATATCACTGAATGACAGGAACAAGTCATATATCACTGAATGACAGGAACAAGTCATATATCACTGAATGACAGGACTGAGTCATATATCATTGAATGACAGGAACAAGTCATATATCACTGAATGACAGGACTGAGTCATATATCACTGAATGACAGGACTGAGTCATATATCACTAAATGATAGGAACAAGTCATATATCACTGAATGACAGGACTGAGTCATACATCACTGAATGACAGGAAAAAGTCACATATCACTGAATGAAAGGAACAAGTCATATATCACTGAATGACAGAACAAGTCATATATCACTGAATGACTGACCAAGTCATATATCACTGAATGACTGAACAAGTCATATATCACTGAATGACAGGAACAAGTCATATATCACTGAATGACAGGACTGAGTCATATATCACTGAATGACAGGACTGAGTCATATATCACTAAATGACATGAACAAGCCATTTAGAACTCATGATAGGAACAAGTCATATATCACTGAATGACAGGACTGAGTCATACATCACTGAATGACAGGAAAAAGTCACATATCACTGAATGAAAGGAACAAGTCATATATCACTGAATGACAGAACAAGTCATATATCACTGAATGACTGAACAAGTCATATATCACTGAATGACAGGAACAAGTCATATATCACTGAATGACAGGACTGAGTCATATATCACTGAATGACAGGACTGAGTCATATATCACTAAATGACATGAACAAGCCATTTAGAACTCATTCTTGTCTTTAAGTGCAGGAAGAACAGGAAGAAGTCAATTGTATGCTTTGTAACAGACTCATATGCGTCTTGGGCACTTTTAAATTTTTTATTTAAATGTATTTTAATACAAATAAGACACACTGTATAAAACCCCTGACTAGACAGTAAAACATAATTTACTAATTAAACACATGACTTGACCCACCTTCCCAAACATGGAGCCCTCCACACGTCAACATTTTCTTGATCTCCTTCATCTTAGCGTGTAACATCTCAGATCTAACTTTACTCTCATGTGTTCCCTGGGGAACAGAGGAATTACACACTAAACAGTATTTACAACACACCAATAATATATTACACAGGTCAAAATAACAGAAGAATTACACACTAAAATGTACTCACAACACACCAATAAAATATTACACAGGTCAAAATAACAAGAATTACACACTAAAATGTACTCACAACACATCAATAAAATATTACACAGGTCAAAATAACAGAAGAATTACACACTAAAATGTACTCACAACACACCAATAAAATATTACACAGGTCAAAATAACAGAAGAATTACACACTAATATGTACACAACGACAAAAAAAAATAACATTGTTCATGATAATTGAAGAAATACTCACCAAACTGTAGACAACACAACGATAAAATCTAATAATTTACTACTCTGATCATTAACAGTTAATAGACTCTATGAAACTAATTTAACCATACAAGAATGAAAAGGTCAAAGTGTAAAATAAGTTCAACTACAGACTGTGATAGTGTTTGGGCTTTTAAATTTTAGAATGTTTTTCTACAACCCTTGATGTTTTCATAGGTGTTCTAATTACAAGAATTATATTAATAAAACAATTTTATATGAAACCAACAAAAACCTGCCACAAATCACTGTAAATTGAACTCAAGGAACCATAACTTTTAATCCCATGAACTTGACCTGACCTATTTAAACTAGCATACTCTACCTTGGCTGCCTCTACCAGATACTCAAATTTGATGTTCTCCAGGCAAGTAAATCTGTAAACAGACATGAGTCATGGTTATTTTTTGTAAAGATAAATTACCAAAATAATTCTCATTAGAGCTATGGTGATTTTGGGTACAGACCAATGACACAAAATTTAATAGAGTTATGGTTACTGTTTCTTAATTTAGAGCTTCATCTTTAGAGTTAACTTCCCTTTAATATTTAAAAACAACTCACTTTGTAGTTGAAACATCAGAGTTCTGAAAACTGTGGCCATTCACCAAATTTGGTAAACTTGAAAGACTCGAGGGTTTATATGAAGAGACAGGTGGATCACAGTTACCAGCAGTAAAAAAATTGTTATTTCTGTTTTGATGAGACACCGCCAAACTGTTTTTGTCTGGCTTATTAACCTGCACTGGTAGAGACGCTGGGCCTTGCTGCTGTGGAGACATCCGACCCACGGATAAGTCAAGCGACTTAAACGGGTTACCCGTATCCGAGGATGTCATGACCATGGAGTCCATCAAATCCTGAAACTCATCTTTAGAAAAATCATCGTTAGGAAAATCATTATTCTCAAACGAATAACTTTTCTGAACAATATCCTTGTTGGGTGTTAATTCTTGTGAGGCGAAACTTTGATCAGAAGTAAAAACAGCTGATGTTCTGGAATCTTCTGCTGATTCAACGCCTGCTGTCTGGTTCTGCAGTGCTGCTACTTGACCATTAACCAATTCTCTGTTTGAATTGTTGATCCCAGATTGGTCATCTTGATGAAACTTTCTTTGATTAACTGCATGGACGGTCCTTATTTCAGTGTCATGATTTACAGCTTGTGATTCAGGTAATGAGATAGGTTCCACATCAACATGAGAAGTTGAATGACCTGGTACACTATCAACAGTGTTGATACTGTTTTCAACACAATCAGAAGAGCCAAGAACAGGGCCAGAGTTTTCAGCATCTCTAGTGCTTGCTTGTTGAGCAGTGGCTGTGTGGATGGAAGTTATGTTGTCAGCATGCTCTTGGGCAGATGTTTGACTTGTGGGAGGATTACTGGTATGTTGGGGGACCTCAGTCGTATGCTGGGGAACATCAGTCGTATGCTGGGGAACATCAGTCATATGCTGGGGAACATCAGTGGTATGCTGGGGAACATCAGTCATATGCTGGGGAACAGATTCACTTGTATGCTGTAGAATAGCATCACTGTTATGGTAGGAAACATCCTTGGTAAACTGAGGAAAGGATTCGGTAGTATGCTGTGGATCATCATTGGTATGCTGTGTAACAGATTCAGTAGTATGCTGTGGACCATCATTGGTATGCTGTAGACTGTCAGCGGTATGCTGTGGTGCACCATCACCAGTATGAAGTGAAACAATATCTGGATGAACTGGGGAAACATCATTGGATTGCGTGGAAGAAACATCACTAATGAGCTCCATTGAAACATCACTGGCATGGCCTAGATCACCAGCTCTTGGATGCTTTAAGACATCATTCACCTCGTCTAAAACATGAACAGTATTGCCTGGGTCATTATGTGAGAGTGCTGAATCAAGCTCAGCAGCTTCATTATGGGCAGCAGCTGTGTGTTCTGGAGGTGCATCACGAGCAGGTGTAGCACCAGCAACTGCTGGGCCATCTCCTGCACTACGGCTGTTGGCAGCTTCACCAGCATAGGGTGGGGCCACATCACCAGCTGTCTCCACATCGCTAGCATATCCCTCTGTGACATCTCTAACATCATCACTACCACTATCTGAAGCAACATCATGAGCAGATCCTGTCATTACATCACGAGCATATCCCACCTCAACACCACTAGAACTCCTCTTTGTAGTATCCCTAGCACAACTTGTAGCGACATCTGAAGCCACAGCATCACCAAACCCTGTAGCGAACCCTGCGGCAACATCTCTAGCATGTTCCGGAGTCACAACACCTGCATACTTCACAGCAACATCACTACCGTAAGCTGGAGGAGCATCATCATCACACCCCGGCACCACATCACTATCTCTCTTTACAACAACACCACCTTTACTTTCACCACCACTGACATGTTGTTGTAGCTCCCCACTCTTCACCCCCACATCCCTCACCTGGCTCAACACCGCTATCTGTGAGTTAGTTAACCCACTGGAACTATAAGACATCACTGAATTACTTCCCATGTTATCAGGCCCATTTTGGCAAGGGAGAAAACCCAGCGAGCTCAGCATTTCATACGGTCGGGCTATAACTGCACCCTTCAGAATGTTTTTTACTCTCTTCTCTTCATCAGAAAGTTCACTGGATTTTTTTCCAACCTCCCCCGACCTGGATTCAGTGTTACTCTGGTTAGCAAGACTTTGGGGCTGGGAGTCTCCTGATAGAACTCTTTCCTTCCAGGAGTCCATGCTTGTTCTTGTAGGAGATGGTTGGTGAGGGGAGGGTGGGGTGGGGTTAGTGCTCCTAGTGACTGGGTGATGCACACCTTGATAAGGGTGATGTGGGGAGGGTGGGGTGGGGTTGGTGCTCCTCAAACCTTGATGCTCTGTGACAGGTGAGTTGGCAGAGGATGAATATGATGCGGCAGCCTGCAACAAACAACATGTGACAGTCAGATCTTTTAAGTAAACAAAATATAGGAGAAAACAACTCCAGAGGTGGGAAAGAAAGGGAGACTATTTAGCCTCAACACATTTTAAATTAAAATCATTTTAATTTTAATCATTTTTTAAGATATAAAATATCCTGGAAGCTTTAAAAGAAATCTATTTATTCATTAAAAAATGTGACTTACATGATATGGAGGTGGTTTATGGAATGTGACTTACAAAACAGAAAAGTGTTGTATGGAATGTTACAAGATATGGAGGTGGTTTATGGGATGTGACTTACATGATATGGAGGTGGTTTATGGAATGTGACTTACAAAACAGAAAAGTGTTGTATGGAATGTTACAAGATATGGAGGTGGTTTATGGGATGTGACTTACATGATATGGAGGTGGTTTATGGAATGTGACTTACAAAACAGAAAAGTGTTGTATGGAATGTTACAAGATATGGAGGTGGTTTATGGACTTACAAGATATGGAGGTGGTTTATGGAATGTAGCTTATATATGGAGGTGGTTTATGGACTTACAAGATATGGAGGTGGTTTATGGAATGTAGCTTATATATGGAGATGGTTTATGGGCTTACAAGATATGGAGGTGGTTTGTGGGATGAGACTTACAAGATATGGAGGTGGTTTATGGAATGCTACAAGATCAGGTTTTGATGTTGGCAGGTCTAGTGAAGAATAAGCTGGAGGAAATTGTGAATCAGCTGGCACAGGAACAAAGCCTGGTGATTTGGGGATCTGTGGACACACAAAAATGGTGGCCATTTTAGTTCAGTTTACTGTTGTAGTTGTTGTTAACTTCGGCAACTTAAAATACAGGTAATAGCTTCTTTTAAAGTTATTTTTGTTTTAAACTTCCAATTTTTATTTTACATTTATTATTTTTGCTAATAAATGAATTTTTTTAAATTGAGAATTCTATGTAGGCAAAGCATTTCTATTGTATAGTTTTTCCACTCTTTTTACTTTTTGAAATGACCAAGTCTTTTGTTATTGTAGGTACACCAAACACAACACCAGAAACCCACCCATGACAACACCTGCAACCCACACACAACCCACCAATGACAACACCTGCAACCCACACACAACCCACCAATGACAACACCTGCAACCCACACACAACCCACCCATGACAACACCTGCAACCCACACACAACCCACACACTACCTACCCATGACAACACCTGCAACCCATACACTACCCACCCATGACAACACCAGCAACCCACCCATGACAACACCTGCAACCCACACAAAACCCACCAATGACAACACCTGCAACCCACACACAACCCACACACTACCTACCCATGACAACACCTGCAACCCACACACAACCCACCCATGACAACACCTGCAACCCACACACAACCCACCCATGACAACACCTGCAACCCACACACAACCCACCCATGACAACACCTGCAACCCACACACAACCCACACACTACCTACCCATGACAACACCTGCAACCCACACACAACCCACACACAACCCACCCATGACAACACCTGCAACCCACACACAACCCACACACTACCTACCCATGACAACACCTGCAACCCACACACAACCCACACACAACCCACCCATGACAACACCTGCAACCCACACACAACCCACACACAACCCACACACAACCCACCAATGACAACACCAGAAACCCACCCATGACAACACCAAGAACCCACCCACTCTACCACCAATGTTTACAAAAGAAATCAAGTACCTTTGTCTTATCTACATGTTCCCCTTTTTCCAAAGCCGCTTTCATGGACTCCAACATCTGTAAATATAAAGTAATTCATTTGCTGCCCTAAATTTCTAATGCTTCTTCTTTGTTCTTAATTTTTTAATGTTGGAAGTGATTCCCTTTAACACAATTAAGTATTATGAGTCAACTGTTTATGCGCCACATAGACTGCTGACTTCAATTTCAGCCATTCTTTTCTTTTTGGATTTCATATTTTATATTTTTTACCAAGGCAACCATATTTGTTTCTTGTATATGTTTTGTGTACTGGATTATCGTCCTTAAATATGAATGCTGATCAAGTGAGAGTTTCAGATAATGGACTAGCACAATGCCATTAAATATTCAAGTTTATGTTCTTTTTTCTCAGGCATAGCAGCACTGACACTAAAATTTCATTTTCTAGTGATCGCTTGGGCAGATGAAGTACAGTTCATATTTCTTGATATCTGCATATGAAGGGATAGTGTGGTCATCACTATGCCAGCAGCCTTTACTTTACCCAATGTAAGCCAAGTACCCATCAGAGCTGGGTAGACTCAGAAACATCCTACAATCACAAATCCTAAAATGAACTCAGAACTTAAGACCTTCAAGCTAGGTCTAAAGAGGAACTTGACTTTTACTAAAATATCATAATTTGGTATGGTAAAATAATAAAAAGGTGACCAATCCACTCACCTTGACAACTTTGAAATGTTTTAAGGCCTCGTCCTGCTGTTTCTTTTCTTTAAAATAAAATGTTGCGACTTTGTACTCTGACAGTCTGGTTTCAACAAGCGCCAGGTCTTCAATAGCTTGGTCAGTGGTCATTTTCTTCTCTGCGACTGTTGAGTACATTTTTGATCATTGAAAAAAAAAATAAAACATTTCCAAAAAATAAAAAACGAGGCTTCGTCTTTTTTAGGCAGACATGATTACTTAGGCGAAGATATGCTTATCTTGTAAATGTTTTGTGTATTGAATTAATAACCTTTAACTTTGATCTTTAAAATTTTAAATAATGTATTACATTATAATCGTCATGATTTCAAGTGTTATCTTAACTGAGCCTCAAAGAACAACTAGACACATAACAGATGTGGTTAGATCTATGTCGTCTGGTCATAACTTGCATCGCAAGTACTGGGTCCACCCCCCGTCCACCCCATCTCACCAGCTGAGAATACCTGGGGGCAGCTAAGAACGTCCTAAAGCCCTACACTGTCAATTTCTGAAAGCCAAGAACTTTAAGATCTATGGTCATACTAATTACTGTGTAAATAAGTGAAAGTATAGCTGCTTAGTCAATCCAGCAGACAGTACATAACTTCACCAACTTAAGGCTACACAGCTATTATAAGCTTAAAAAAAATATACTGTAACATAGAAAAACGTACTGGCCAACTCCTCCAAATCTTCAGCTTGTTTGGTCAACATTGTCAGGGTCCTGTCATCGGGTGCTGTTGAGTTTGTGTTGAGTTTGGTCTCAATATCAGCCAGTTTCTGAAAATTGTAACATAAACAGTGTTTAAATTTATATACTTGTTTTTACCACACAAAAAAAAACCACAAACGCTATTATTCAAAATTTAGACACTAAATTTGTGTGTGTATGTTTCTATAGTTAACCTATGGCTTGCCTCACACACAACACATTATATTTTGCGTGTGTATGTGTTACTATAGTTAGCCAGTGGTTAGCCAAACTCACTCTACACAAGACATTATATTTTTTGTGTGGTACTATAGTTAGCCATTATATTTTGTGTGCTACTATTGCCAGTGCATTGACAGACTCACCCTACACAAGTCAGCCGCCTGCTCTTGTAAAAGTGAGTTAGTAAACTTCAAGTTGGACACCCTGAGGGTCAGAGATCTCACCAGAATTTTTAACTTGACTTTGTTTACTTTCCTTTCTGGTGACCTTACTAGTAGCAGAGGCAATAATTAATTAGTCCAGCTAGTAATTTTATAATTTATTTTATTTAATTTATAACAGACATTTTTAAATTATAGAATGAACACTGATACCTAAAAAAATTATATTTACTAACCTTTATTTCTAATTAGTTCAGAAATTGCTATTATAAATTAGTTTTATTAAATTAAAGATCAGACATTCTTATATTATAGCCTCTATACAGACATCTACTAAACAGATTAACCCTAACCTTTATTCCTAATACTCAAAACTTGACATATTATACATAGTACTAAACTAACTATATGCTACAGATAACTAACCAGGATTTTCAGCAGTAAACGTATGCTCATATTCTGATGGAATGTCTCGTTTCCAAACTGGTCGATTAGCTTTAGCTCTTGTCATCAAAAACTCTAATTTCTACGGAACAAACATTTTAACGGAAATTAATTATCAATGCTAAACAAACAAAAAATAGCCAATACATGTTTTTATATTAACATATGAATACCAAAACCAATGATAACTTCCATTTAGTTCACTTCACACAAAAGATATTGGCCAGATACATGCCCAATTTCAATGCCAAAATTTTAACCAATAATAGTAAGGTGTTTTTGGATAGTAGATTGCTAAACCAAAAGTCTAAAAGTTCTGATCCCTGACTTAAGTCCATAGTTCATGTTCATGAGTCTACCCAGCTCTAATGGGTACCTGGTTAGGGAAAACTAAGGTAGTTGGACATAGTACTGTACTGACCACACTATCCCTTTATAAACCAAGGTAATTATAACAAGAACTCTACTTCATCTGTTCCATGTGTCTTTGGCATTGATGGTAAAAGAAGTGGCGAGTACGTTACCCGAATAGCATTCTGTATTTTAGGAACTCTGTGATCTCCAGGATTATTTTCTGCAGCAAGTAAAGCAGCATGGTATGTGGAGATTCTTTGGGTCAACGTTTCCATTGCATTGTTATCAAGTTCTAGACAGTGGAAATGACATTTTTGTTGTTTAAAAAAAATAAGTATTTTATATTTTTGTTGTTTCAAAAAAAAAGTAATTTATATTTTTGTTTTTTTAAATTTTTTTAAAAAATGTATTTTATATTTTTTTGCTTTAAAAAAAGTATGCTAGTTATTAACTTTTGTTTCAATATATAGGAAAACTATCATAATTAATTTTCAGTCCTACCGTCATCACTTGGTATGGGCACTGAAGGGGGTAGCTCATCTGCTCTGACTGGTATCCCAGCCTTGGTGCGGTTTTGTAAATCATTGAGAACCTTTGCAACAAAAAAAAAATACAATTATAAGAATAGTATAACATGTGATACATATTTATGTTCTAGTTATTTAATATGTTCAGTGTACTCAAAAGTCACTAATTAATAATACAAATTTGTACACAGATTCTAATGTTTTGATCTGTAAAGCTTACAAGAGCATGTAATCAATATAACAAAAGCCGCTATTTGAAATTTCCTAAAATAATGCTATTAGTTTTATCAAGTTTTAAGCGTAAGGTTTATATAAGCATGACTAAATATAGCAAAAGCTGATACTTAAAATGTGCTAAAATTATGCTATTAGTTTTATCAAGTTTTAATCTCATAACATAAAGCTTACATAAGCATGACCAAATAAATATAACAAATGCCTATACTTAAAATGTGCTTAAATTATGCTATTAGTTTTATCAAGTTTTAATCTCATAGCATAAGGCTTACAAAAGCATTAAAAAACCAATATAACAAAAGTCAATACTTATAATGTAATAAAATCATTCTATTAGTTGCGACAAGTTACAATCTCATTGTGCCCTACCTGGAGACTTTGTTGCAGGGTTTGAATTTTATTTAATCTGTCTTCAGACAACTCCTCCTCAGCAAAGTATAAAGCTTTGTGGTAATTGGCCAGGCGCAATGAGATTTCATTCATTGGGTTTTTTAAAACATCTGAAATAAAACAAACAACAGCTGGTTAAATTTAAAGACAAAAAAATCATGCATCACCCATAAAGAAAATAACCTAAAAATCATATGTGATGGATTATTTGATGATTTAATAAATTATGTATTCTAACATATTAAAATATGATAATTTTTTTCTAAATAAATACAATAATTAAAACTGATATTTCAAGTATTTTTAATAGACAACAGTATTTAAGTTGTGTTTATTTTTAAATAAACACACAACAGACAAATAAAAAGTCTGATTTGAAAACATTCATTTTTTTTTTTGGTTTTTTAACATTCTTCATAATCTGTTTGTTCTTACTCTTTCCATACACAAATACAAGAAAACATACAGAGGAGAAAAGGCAAATATATGTTAAAAATAAGGTTTGTTAGGAAAAAAATTATTTCAATACAAAACTTACAATATCATAAAACCTATTATTTTTTTTAACAGTATCATGAAATTAATTATTTTAGTTCTTGCAATATCATGAAACTTATTATTTTAGTACTTACTTATTGTAAGATTGTAACTTACCTAGCTGAGGTGCAATGATCAGAGAAGGGGGAACCACTCTGGAATCAACAGTCCTGCCAGAATTTACTTGCTCCATTAGATCCACAAGTTGCTGAGAAAAACATTTACATTTTTTTTTTAAATTGAAATTCACAAAAACAATTTTTCATAATATTTTATTTGAAAAAAAAATATTAGAATTTAAAGACAAAAATATTCTGTCTCAATTTTACTTTCGATTTATAAACACTGCATTTTAATTTTTAAAATTAGTAAGTGTATAGGCCTATAACTGATTGACAATTGTGAGGGTTTTAAATTTAAGATTTGAATAATGCAAATATTTTTGGTAAATTAATATTTATTTAGCAGAGCATCAGATGAACACAATAATTTTCGGAGTAGCTAGTAATAGCTTTAAAAGAAAAGTACTCCAGAAATCTTCAATACAAATATTAATGGATGATTTCAGTTCCAAGAACTGAGACTTAATTGTGTTCAAAGGATCGGAAGATATCATTTCTGATCTGACAGTCGACCAATCATTAGAACAGGTAAAGTAGAATGTGTCTGTTTTAATTACTACTGCATGTGAAGGTATAGTGTAAAGGGCTGAAAAGACAGACTCTTGAGAAGACAAACATATTTGTAAAGACTAATTTATGAAGACTGTCACTTACTTACTTACTTGTGAAGATTGTCATTTGGGAAGAGTGAGACTTAATTGTGACTACTGGCACTTAGATATGAAGAATGAGACTTACTTGTGAAGACTGACCCTTACTTATGAAGACTGAGACTTACTTGTGAAGATTGACCCATACTTATGAAGACTGAGACTTACTTGTATATCCATCTGAATCTGTGAGGCCTGATGAGAATCATTCATCTGCGTAGCCCTGTCCAGTGCACTAATGTACTGACTGATGCGCTCCTCAAGGAGATGGGCAGTCACCATCGTACTTCTCTGATACAAATATTTTTTAATTTAGTCACACAACTGGTACACAATGTTTTTATTAAAATGAGTGGGCTCAATCAGAATAATTAAAATAGAAATTTAATTTAATTTTTATTCATGATTTTGTTGTTTCTTATCTCTTGTTTTAAAGAGAGTTACACGTGTTTATTAATCAAACTTTTAATAATAATTTAATGGTGAAAGTAAACAAAATTTAGAAACAATGTAGACTACTTGCTTGGAAGAATTACAGTTTATTTAATATAGATAACTACTCAATATTTGAGAAGAATTATGCTTTTATGATTTAATTCTGAAGGAGCAGACAGTTATCTATATTATTAATGTAAAGAATGTAAGGAGGACCAAAATATAAGAACATAAAAAAAATAATGTTTTTTACCTCTCTGTCTGGCCAAGACATTTTGTCAATGTGTGGATCAAACCTGTAGTTCTTTTACTTCAGGAAAAGGGAAATCAAACATTTAGTATGCGATAAATGGTACATGATAATTTTCGTAGTAGGCGTATCTACAACACAAATTGCTGTATAAGATTTTGAAATTTTAAAACTGCAAGAAAAGATGAAAAAAAGCAGCAAATGTTCAACCCAGAAAGTTAACACCTGGAATTTACAAAAATTAAATTTTTCATTTCCTGTCAATAAATAAGACATAAACAGTAATAGTATTATGTAATCAATATGGCTTGGGCACAATATTCATTTTAAAAAAATCACAAATTGATATTGGCTTTTTAGATCTTGGTTAAAACTGTAATTTAAGTTATAGGCCTATACTTGTTAAGTTATTAGATATATAATTAGTAGATTTAGTTAATTATAATTTATATTTTAAGTAGAATTTACTTGATCTAGATGAATATTGTTACTAGATTATATACTATGCTGGGTGATATAGACGTAATTCTAATAGAGTCAGAGTAGAGAATTCTATGGCAAGTTATTAAATATTATGATAATGGTATTATCTTGGTATTAATTTAGTGCCTATAAATTTATTTTTTATTTTTATAGGCTACTTTTTAATTTTAGTTTATTATAAGAGCTAGAGTCTAGACCAGTGGTACTTAACCTGGATTCAATCGAACCGCGCAAGTTTGGTGAGACAGTTTCAGGGGCTGAGGTCTAGACACACACACAATTTTGTCAGAGATTTAGTCAGTAAGAATGATACAACTAGCTGTCGCAGCAGATGGCATTTCAAATATGGCAGCACGACAGCATGATGTATATAAAGTGTGATATATTTCTGTATCTCAGAACCCTTGATGTCACGACACACAGATGGATCGATCATACTTTTTATTCCTATATCGTGGTCCAGTGGTCAACTTGGGACTGACCTAAGGATATGTCTTGCGATTTCTTTCTTAAGAATTTAACGATGTCACCAAAAAGGAAAGTGGTCATACGAATATGTACAATATGGATTCAAAAGTATATCAGAAGTTGAAGGCTGTCGACATCAGAGAACTGAAAGGCAATAGCAGAAGTCACACTGATTTGCAATAAATATTTCATTCATTATTATGTTTTTGTGTGAAAATCATATTTTAATGGATTTGTTCTTTAAACACAGTGATGCACAGTTCATTTTGTGTACCAGTAAAATACAAACATAGATTTTGAGTTTGATCCTATTATTAAGAATAGTTTAGTAAATTTACTAGATTCTAAATGTGATTATGAAGCTGGTGGGGTTCACTGACAGTTCAGTTGTGGGTACCTTAAAATTTTAAAATTTTTAATTTTTTTTTATTATAATGGTAGACTCTGGATTTAAATAATAAATATGTGCATTATTTTATTAATATAGTTAGATCTATAGGCATACTATTATGTCATTTCATATTCAATGACTCATATTGATTTCATAACATTTCAATTAAAATACATTGAACGCCATTGAACAGCTTCTGCAAAAGTTCTGTGGGCGGAGTCGAGACACTTGTGACTGTAAAAAATCATTTTATAAAATCGCTTAACAACAACACAGATCTACTTGCTTATATTAATGTATCTACTAGTTCAATTTCATTATGCTATACATCTAAATAATGACGTAAATTACTTTTATGTAAAGGAAACTGGTAAACTTACCCAACATGAGAAAGTGTTTTGTTTTTATTTCCGCTCGTTTCGTTACTTTGTCGATTTTGTTAAACAAGTCAATGTTTTTAAGAAGTCGAACAAAATGCACAATATGGGCCAAATTCTAATATTAAATCTATGAAGATTTGGCCAAATTTATAATTTTTATTATTATTTAATTAAAGATTATTTACAAATATGGTTGTGTATTTGTATACAGTGTTTCTTTCAGACTTTTTTCTCGATGGGGGGGGGGAGCACTTGAAACTTTTAGGGAAGGGGAGGCAGACTAAATTTTACAGGGTGGCGGACACTTGTCAAAGTATATTATATGTATATTTTCTACAATAGTTCTATTTTCTTCAGGGAGTGGGGGTTAGGGGTGGAGAGGGGAAGAGATGCCTGGCAGAAATACTGTTTGTATAAGTTGATATAGGTTTATATAGGCCTATATAAATGAGGAAAGTACCCTTTTGAACCTGAAGGTCCATGAAGTAGGTTGAGTTCACATTTTTCAGTGACTCTAGCATTGGATGGTGCAATCACTTTATACTTTCAGATTAGCATATATATATATATATATATATATATATATATATGCATGCAGTTTTTTTTTTAATCTTCATTATCTTGTAACACTTTCTTAAAATAGAATCAATCAAGTTGAAGCATAATAAAGCATTTTAGTTTAATAAACTCGAATGTTTCCATATCATATGTTTCCCAAGAATATTTTAGGGAGAAAAGCACCTCCATGGCACTGCTTTAGAACTGCCAAAGCCGATTCAATAAACTAAAACTTAACAAGTTTAAAAAGAATGAACACAATTGAACTCATTAGTATTTTTATTTACTCATCATTTGCATAAATATAGTTTTAACACAACAACTTCCATATTACAACAACATAGAAATAGTATCTGTTTCAGCAAACACCCACAGGTGCCCATTGTTGCTTAATGATTTCTAATGCACACATTTTTTTTTAAATGAATATGTGGACTTAGCAAAGACTTAGAGTTTATATGAATGAATGTTTTGTGTTTAGGTTTGTATAGCTCTAGCAAGCATTGTTTACTGTCTAAAAATAATTATCTGCTTTGTTCTGTTTCTAAAAGTTTATATTATTTACTGCATTTTTTTAAATTAATTAAAAATAATTAAAAACATGGCTCAAAACATGAAGTCAATAAATAAATAAATAAATAGACGCAACCAGAATAAAAATATCAACTAAGAATGCTCAGATTTTTTCCACAAGAAGTCACCTGATAGTCATACAGTAATGAAATGTAGAACTGAAGTTTATTTAATTCACTCCAATTCCTAGGAGCATGTACAACATAAAGGGAAATCACTGTAGCAGACAAATTTTACTTCAGCATCATGAAAAGCTGAGGAAATTTCTTTTATGGAGAGAACACCCTGTGCAAAGCATTAATCTCAAATCCATCACATTTCTAGATTTGAGGATGACTACCAATCCTTTGATATGTTAATTTATATATTTTAACAGTTTTTTTACCAATATAATTTAAAAGCTACAATAACCCATCTATATGAACAAGTCAATGGATTTGAATTTTAATCAAAATAATTTAATCAGAACAAATTTTAATCTAAATAATTTATGAATTAGCACATATATTATATTTCCATCAACATATCAAATGTTTCCAATTGCTCTGTAAAAATAGTTCTCATTTATGAAAATATGTACATTGTTTTATTTACAGATGGGTGAATTAAAACATTTTGACACAAAATCAGTCCAATATACCAGCGTTCATCTTTCAGTGCTCTAAGTAGATTACTTTATGTCTAATAAAACAAGCCTTGCATAAAACAGATGAAACATTAAAGCGATGAAAAAAAAATTAAATGCAAAAACAAAATTAATTATATTTAATTTATTTCTAAGGCTTGTTGACTAAAATGATCATATATTTTAACTTATGTATCTTCTGTTTACAAAAAAATACTTCCTCCAATAAAAAATCATGGAAACAATTATGACTTATATCTAAGTGTTAAACTTTGCCTTGATTGCAGCCAGCTGTGGAAAGAAAATACATTGTTGATTCAATATAATGGTCATACAAATGTGATATTAATTATGCTAAAACAAATAGAGTGAACTGTTTTGTTAAACAGGTTTATAACATATTAAAACTGATCAACTAGGTCATAAAAAAAACAACTATTAAAACAGTTAAGAAATTATATAATCCCTACTATTCATCATCTTTTCCTGTTTGTGACCATGACACATGGGGCAGATGAAGTAGAGTTCATCTGTAGCAATCAATTACCTTAGCGTACTTTATATATATATATATATATATATATATATATATATATATATATATATATATATATATATATATATATATATATATATATATATATATGACTTGGTGATACTTTGAATTTAAACCACCAACAAAGTAAAAGTTTTAACCTCTTTCTCAGCAAACTTTTTCTTTGTCAAATACACCTCAGCTTTCTGTTTATCCCCAAGTTTAGCAAACTGCATGGCCTCTCTGTGAAAACTCAGCACTTCCGCTTGTACTGTATCTAGATAGGCTGTGAATTGTTTTAAAACAATGTCTAAAACATGACTAATCCACAATAATTTATTTTGCGATCTAAGTTAATTAAGTATGTATTATAACTGAATCTATAATGATTGATGGAGTTGCTTCAATGATAAAAAATAACCAGTACTTCTAAGAACAGATTGCACAGCAGATCTAAGCTGTTTTTTTTTTTTGCAATTATTGCAGCCTTATTATAGACTACTTTTTAGCTATAAGGGTGATCCTGACCATAACTTGAACAGCAATACAAATAGTAAAACAAATGACCACATATTTATTGTCTTTAGATTAAAAAAAATATCAAAGTGATTATTTATCCAAATTTATTTTATATATGAATAAATGAATATGCTTAAATGGTAAATTTGAAAGGATTTTACTGGATTAAAATATTTAATATTAGCTTTCATATAAAAACTATAAAAGAGGAATTTTATTTTTAACTTTTTTTTTAATGACAATATTGAATGTTACCTTTCCAAGCATCCCGTCCACCTTCCCTCAATCTTTTTTGCTGTAATTCAATCTTCTCCTCAATCATAGCACTCTTGTGCTTCAGAACCTGGGTCTGTGACAAGCTTAAGCTGTCTTTCAGCTGCAGGATCTATTGATTTTTCAAACACCAGAGCGTCAATTAGTTTAAACAAATAGCATGATAGAAGTAGAAAATGTGGGATAGCACATGACTAACTCAGTGAGTGTTAATGCAGTCCTAAGTTCAGATCAAATCACTGACATCATTTATTTGACGAGATCGTGGAAAATTGACTACTCCACACCCCTTGTTGACCAAAAGGCTTCTTTTTTTTTAATTTTGCATTTTGTGGGCACAACCGTATGTTATATAATATATATAATAAATATATCTATATATCTAACTTGGAATCCCCAGGGGAAGAGGGAAGCAGGCTGGCCAAGGAAATCGTGGGGAGGACAGTAGAAGATGAGGCAAGGGCTGCCATGGCAAATAAAGAGAGCTGCTCAAAAAATGAGTCTGATAGAGAGGTGTGGCTGCAGCCCTTTGCTCCACAGGGGCCACAAAGGAATCATTGAAGTGAAGATATAACTAGCTCTTTTACACAACATATATATCTCTAAATATATTTGAGTTAAACTGTGCTACACATAAACATCTACATGTACTTTATAACAAACTAAACTACATACGTACGTGTGGACCATCTTGATACTACATAGCACCATACACATCTACGTAACTGACCTGTTTATCCAACAGTTGTTTCTCATAGCGTAGGACTTCCATACAACTTGTCCCATCGCTGAAATTAAAGAATATACTTAATTAACGATTACATTTGATTTTACAAGTTAATTCATCTTTCTTGCACATAAATATATATTACAATCATAAACTACACTGAGGAACCTAATAGATGTTGAGGCAGCAGGGATAGTCATTTGTTTTTGTAACCACGGCACATACAGGATGTCTCACACATCATGCCTGTCATGGTCATCCCAGACTTATCTCTTGTAGTTGTAACCATGGTAACATGAGAGCTTGGGAAGGCTACAGACCTGACCCAATGACCAGATTACCACATGGGTTTGAGCACATATCATTCAAGCGTGATCACGCACTTGTCTGATACTCAGCCACATGCAAATATTTACAAAAAATATTCTAGAAAAAAAATTAAAAGAATGCAAGATCATGGGTAACTTCAATTTGAATAAATCTTTTTGAATCAATTTTCATGATTTTTTAATACAAAACTGTAAACAATATTTGCACTGTTGTTTTTAAAAAATAGATATACAAGTATGTATTTAAGGTGGACAGTAGTAAAATTTAAGGATTAGATTAAATTGAAATAAAACTCAAGTTTAGTTTACCCTAATTAAATATATTGTATAAATTACATTTGCGTATGTGAAAGATTTTAATTAAATTGTTAGTCACTTGAATCTTCTATTCATTACCACAGGCCTTGAAGAAGGTATAAAGGACATAGGTATATAATACCTTTGCACAATAAATAATAGGAATTATTTTCATTAAATGCTTTTTTTTTGGTACAATTTACTTGTGTATGGGTACAAATGATTAAATGTACATTTTTTGCCTTCACTACAGATGTAATTCAATTTGACTATGTTTTAGCAATCTGAAACAATCATGATAGATATGGGGATTGTATTTAAACAATTTGCAAAAATTTGATTGGGTTAATGATATATACAAGCAATCTGAAACAATCATGCTTGTATTTGTTCTCAGTAATGGTTGAATGATCAGGGCAGTATTTTACACACAAACATACTTATCACATAGTAAGTGTATCTATTTTAATACTTTCTTAAAAAATGTGTTACTCCAAAAAAAGAAAAGTAAATACTATCCTACAATACATTTTACAAAATTATTTTATTTGTACATAACAATAGCTCTAAGCGTCGACATTATAGTAGTTTATTTTGTACAAGCCATTCGACTGAGAGGCAGAAATTATTCCAGTCCAAGTCTCCACCCTGACGGACAAGTTTTTCTATTTTTAGCATTTTGTGAAATGACATTATTTTTTTACATCTCTGCCAATAAAAATTACAATTAGTTTTAACTAATATAAAAAGCATGTTTTATTTTTATTTATTTTTTTCTACATTATAAATTCTAAGGTCACAATCAAAAGAAAAAAAATTATTTCAGGAGTAATTTTATATAATATGTTTGTTTTTATAGATTAAAAATAGTTTTCTTAAACTTATTAAACAAATGCTTTTCCAAAATAAAGCTTACTCTTATCTAGAAACCTCAAATTTAATGTCAATAGGAAAAATAAGCATCATGTTTCAGCATCTTATTTCTTCATAAGATAATAGACGTAATAAAATAACAATATAGTTTATAATCACAAAACAGATTTTATTTAATTTTAGCGTCTATACAAAAAAACATGGAATTAAAATATCACAGTTGGAATGGAAATGAATTATGGATAAATAAGTTCAATAACATAGTAACTTATGTACATTCAATTTCATCAATTACAAAATATGTCAAGAAGTGTTATTTTTTTAGTGTAAGACATAAGCAGGAGCAAAGATATTGAGCAAGGTTTGTTTTAAAAAGTTATGAGCTACCAGCCCCTCAGACTTTTTCCAATGAATAAACTTAAAACAAAACTTAATTGAGATTTCATAATTCAGATCCGTATGGAAATAATTATTGAAAAAAAAAACCCGTCACCAACATTAGAACATTAAATATCAATGTCGACCATTGAAACAAAATTTAAACGCTTGATTTGTTGATGAAGGCAGATTTTTGGCCAGTATGGTGGAAGTTATGACATTTCAATACTACAGAAAATATTTGTGTCACTTAATGTAACATTTTTAAACATTAAAGCTATTTAAATAGTTTTTTTTTTAACTGAAAATTTCAAAATAAGAAATGTAATTAAAGTAAATAGTTGAGAAGAAAAGCCAGCATGCAAGCTTGATTTGATCCCATGCCTCTAAGATATAACACAAACTTTAGACCGCCTGTAAGGAGAACAAGACAAAAATTAGGTAGATTACAGCTACTCGCTACAAGCTGAACATAAGAAAAAGTAGTTGTCTAGGTAGTTAAGTTTACTGAGATTTCTTTTTTAATTTATCTTTTCAAGTGTGGCAGTTTTAAAAAAAATTGTTTCTTATTTAGTTTATAAAACATTGAAATAATTAATATGTAAACTGTTTGAAGTGGCATCATTTTCTTAAAATTGATTTATTGAGATGGTAATGGCATAAAGAATAACTAAGAAGATTAAAAAACATAACTACTATGTCCTCTGTAAAAAAAAAAAATTTAAACTATTTTTTTATCATTATTTTCAATCTTATACATGTTTTCAAATCAAAGCATATACCTATTTTCTTATCATCAATGTCCACACATGTAAGTTTTCAAAGAAGAAATCTTAAAAGCATTATCGTGCAAATGATATAATCTTATACTGGTGACATAGGTTTTTATGACTGTACAAGTGTATATTGATAGTTAGGGTTTATACTGATTTTAAACTTTCTAATTAAAGAACTGCAACCAAATAATGTTTTAACAACACAGTTTATAGCCAAACCAACATACAAGAGAAAAAAATATATCATGCTAATTTCTGAACCATAAATAAAAACTTTAAAAATAAAATCTAAGAACACAAATGGTGCAAAACGTTGAACTTTAACTTAAGTTATTTACATATTACTTAACTTTTTTTATATTTTACGTTTCATCGCTTCATAAGCAAAAGGCTCACACCTCAAATTAGTAATACAAGATTGAAAAAAAAGACAGACAGAATAAATTATTAAAATAAATTGTTACAGAACAATTGAAAAAATAGGTAGACTATAGATTATTAAAATAAATTGTTATAGAACAATTGAAAAAATAGATAGACTGTATAAATTATTAAAATAATTTGTTACAGGACAATTGAAAAAATAGGTAGACTATAAATTACTAATATAAGTTGTTATAGAGCAATATGTATCTTTAAGACAAGAAAGAGGTGGCTTAATTGAAGCTAAACTGTCCCAATTTATTTTAACAACACACCAAAATTTCCATTCAAAATAAGTAGGCCTATACAGTACACACAAAAAGATGATGAAACAAACAAAATAGATTAGTAGGTGTAAGTAGTTCTAGCATTAATATGGTGAAAGGTAAGCAGTCTTTAGCCAGACAAGCAAATCTAGAAAATTAAAATAAGGTTACCTTGTTGATTTTGGTGCCTTTATAAAGAAAAAAATGTTAAAATTTGAATCAAATGATTATTTTTAATGTATATACACCTAAGGGTTGTCCAATAATGACATCATGCTATTTTTAACCATGTTTGCCCAATCTCCCCCCCAGTCACAATAAAAGTCAGCCCTCGTCAAAATTACATCACACATATAGAGGTTTTTGCTATTGAAGCAGCAATCTATTTCTAAAATACTAACAGTTGAATCAAGACTAAATGAACAGATCTAGATCAATTTTGATTGCAACAAAAGTTGTTTTTTTGTTCATGCAAAATAAGTGGTAATATTCAGCTTAAAATTATTTTTTAAAATGCAAATACATTGATGCCACACTTTTTGATCACCCTCCTCCCTATGTCATAATAAGTTTCCCTTTCAAACCTGACGGTCTATGGGGCAAGTGAAGTAGAGTTCACTTGTTTCTGTGACCTCAGCATATGAAGAGATAGTGTGGTCAGCACTATGCCCAGCCGCCTTTACTTTCCCTAACAGGAGTTAGGTACCCATCAGAGTTGGGTGGACTCAGGGACGGTCTACTGACCCTATGTCATACACTGTCACAAAAGTCTAACCATCATTCCACCCCCCTCAGATGTGATGGACGAATTATGGACCATAATATTTACAGGAATTTTTTTTTTAAACAGGATACATAAAAAGAATAACTCAAAGATACAAAGGGCTTCCTCTGTGGGGGACCAAAAAACCTCTAAAGTTTTGATTATATATACCATTACAGAAAAAATTAATCAAATAGATTTTTTTTTTTATTCTAAGGAATTTTGGTGGTTTAAACACTAATAATTAAGAACGAAGAAGAAGAAGGTGGTTTAAAAATAGCAAATCGTTACACTAGTGCTTAGCTGGTCTCACCTTTGCTTCTATTTGACTCTGAAATTTAAAAAAAAAATTCTCGTTAGTAAACAGTGTGTCTATATTTAAATATATATAAAATATAAATTAAATCTTAAAATGATCTCTGAGTTAAAAAGAGGGTAAACAATATTTTAAATTTCCAACTTCAATGACAAAAATAAAGTAGGTCACCAACCAGATCTACGGCTTAATAAAACTCGCATGAGCCATAGAATTTGGTTGGTGACCTACTTACCAGCCCTATTACAGTAACCACTGACCTTTGACCCTGCTGTCCTAATGAACTGGTCTATAACCAGCCATTTTTCAGCCACTTCATCCACTTGCTTGTTTTTAAAAGGGTCACGTATCCTCACCTTCACCTCTAGTTTACCTCCAACAGATTTTCTACCATCTACAAGCTGTAAAAAAAGTAATGTTTTTTTTTTTTTACTTTTAAAAAAACATTTTTTAATAAGAATTTAATGCAATACAATAAAAGAAAAGAAAATTACATTAGAGTTTTAAAATTCTATTCATAAAAATAACACCGAAAAATGAACCTAATGCAATAACTTCATAAACCTAAAGCAATAAAATAAACTCCCGATTTAAAACTGTACTTACATCAAAACTGTCATGAATGCTGCACTGGTTTTCTAAAGGTTGTAACTTGACATGGACTGTCCCTAAAAGTTTATCCCCTTTGAAAAAACCCCTAGAGGAAAAAAAAAGGTGAAGCAAATATATCAGGTGCAAAGATCAAGTCAAAAATTGTAATATATTTCAAACAGATCTGAACAATCCATTATATTTTTATAAATTTTACATTTTAGATATCTTACATTTTTTAAATTTTTTATTAAAATCTTTTTTTAAATTTGGAATAAAATATATGCTTAAATACCTGATTCCTCACCCCCCCCCCTTTTAAACTTGACTACAGTGAAGTTTTGGGGAGCAAATCAAGTCTATTTAGGGAATATAAAGTAATTTAATAATACTTGTAACAGTCCTTGAGGACAATAACCCCTTAACCCAATCTGATAACTTTAATCTTATGTTTTTCTTTTGAATACATTCAAATCTCAATATCCAAGACGACAACCTCTTGGAATTCCTGGCATAATCTCAAAACTGATGTGCAAATTGGCTTATTTTATTTTGTAATGTTACATTTAAAAGAAATAACATAAAGAGGTACATTTTCTAACCTTTTGATGTAGATTTCCAGTTTAATGGTTTTCCTTTCAACAAATCGAAAGAGACCTTTAGATTTACGATTAATTTCCAATTTAAATGACTCGTTATATTCTGCATAAAAAAAAAAAATTAATAACATCATGAAATAATATAATATTCTTCAGAGTGATTAAAAAGTAACAAACGGTTAAATGTATAGATTTTTATAGAACGCCTACTATTTAACTAACTCATGATTACATTAAGCTGTAAGTTATGTCAGGAGTTTTATAAATGATTACAAAAAATAAACTGTTCATCAGTGTTTAATCTTCCTACCTGGATTGATGGTATCTTTTACCGTGGCTGTACTACCTGTCTGAGGTTGTTCCTGAAAATATAGTAAATTATTACTTAAACATAACCTGTTTTTTTTTTTATTTTAGTGTGAAATTAAAGTAAATTATTGTTTAAAAGTTACTCGTTTTTTATTTTAGTGTGAAATTAAAGTAAATTATTGTTTTGGAAATGTAATGTTAATGCAAAGTAAATTATTATTTAAACGTAGCTTATTTTTTTTTTAGTTTGAAATTAAAGAAAATTGATGTTTTAGAAATTTAGTGTTAACGTAAAGTAAATCATTGTGATAAAAAGTAGTACGGAATTAAAAGTAAAATAAAAATGTTTTTGGCTAATAGTTAAACTAAGAATTCTTTAAAACATTTTAACCTAGGCTGCATCACTATAAATACAAAACTTTGACTTACTGTTGGATATGCAAATTCATATTTGACACAGGTGTCCATATCTTTTTCAGAAAATCCTGAAAAACAATTTAATTCAGCATTTATATTTCTTAAACATTTTAAAAACTCTAAGAGGAAAAGTATAAATCCTCTAAAACAGATTAAGTTTATTTTTATTTTTGCTGACACCAAATGACAAAAAAGTAGATTTATTTAGGTAGGTTTTGTCTATCTATTTGCAAAACTAGGAGTTGAACATCCTCTTAGTAAAGGGTAAAAAATTACCTGAAGGTAAATTGTACTGTATCCCTCTTACAATAGTTAACTCTAAGTCACCATCACCCAGCTCTGTGTTACTTCTGTCAAAAGAAAATATCAAAACACATCTATTTTATATTTGTTTATTTGACTGACTTTTTTTAGCTTTTACTCATTTGAATAGAAAATAACAAAATATAGGCTATCTATTTTATATTAATTTATTTTTACTGACTTCCATTTTTATTTCTGTTGATAGCAATATATTAAATATATCTAATTTATATTTTCATTTTTTTACTATTTAGTATTTGTTCTGTATGTATAAACACAAACTTAATCTATTTTATTATTTAAACTTTTATACTGACTTTTTCAACAAAAACTAACTATTTATAAAGCAATGTTTTAATCATTCAGTATATTAATATGTTTTAATTCACAGAGCAATAAACTGTTAAACTTGAGGAGGTATTCTAAATTACTTAATTTCCAGAATGTAGTATGTATAGCTTTTACATTAACCTCCTTACTTAATTAAATTAAACCTACTTGACTAATCTTATTTTGACTCAAATGAATCTGACGACTTGTGAACATAACGTTAGAATGTTCAAGGCTAACATGTACTTACTGGACCATTGAAAAAGTTCGTGTTTCATAGTGAAACTTAGGTACAGGGTCACCATGCCGATGTGAACTTTTTAAGGATTCCAAATCTTTGCGATTGTTTTGTTCAAGCTTCTGAAATCTAAATGTTTAGTAAAATTGTTCATAATATGTCACCACAAACCAATTAGATGGTGGATTATAATTTTTTTTAAACATACTACATTACAAATAAGAATATCTTTCAAATGAACAAATAATATGCTGTATTATTTTTATTGTAGCAATAAAATGATAACTATTTTTTTAAATATAATAAAAAATAATATAAAATATAATATTTTAAAGTTGGATCCATTTAATTAAGCCTATGCATGACTTAACAAGTGTAATTTTACATTTCAATTATTAATGAATAAGGTACTTGATGGTCGAATGCAAAAGTCACCAAAATATTGTGTGTAAAGAACTATTTTGAGAACCTTTTCTGCTAAAAATTATTTATTGAGCTGGTAGTTATATTTTTATCCTGATAAATTTGTTGACACTATTTAAAATGATAAAAATAGTATATACACACATTTTTTCCCTATTTTTTTTTATGTAACAATTTTTTAAATCTAACAAAAGGAGACATTCACTCAATATTCAAAGATCTAGTCACTGGCTAGTGTTAGCATAACAGTCTGGCAACAACTACAGGAGTAGATAAGTTACTCACTTAGCTGCTGCGGGGACGTCTCCCAGCTTCTGGTAGTGTTGGGCGTTGGTGACACAGATCTGGAGAAACAAAGGCATCAGGATAATACAACTTAAATATAGGCAATACCTTTCATAAACTCTAAATGGCACACAGTTTTGGATGGTTGTGACTTATAATAATAAAAAATAAGTTTTAAAGATAGGCACTAACAATGCCTCCTCCTTAAATAACCCCAACTTTAAAATTAAGAGAAACATGTGCAGAAGATTACAAGACTGTTATTTTAATGTTGAGGTAATCATGTGGATGGAATAGTGTGGTCACGTGGTGGAGTGCTAGAGTTCAAATCTCTATCCGTACTCAGGACTGCAGACTGTCCCAGAGTCCACCCAGCTCATGTTAGGAAAAGTAAAGGCAGCTGGGCATAGTGCTGACCATACCATCCCTTCGTATGCGGAGTTCAAGATACATGAACTCTATTTCATATTAGGTCTGAAAAATGGAACTTTACTAAATCATGTGGCTAGTTTATCTGTACAACACACCTGTATTTGCCTGATGAGGTCAGTTTTTAAGTTCTCGTAGACCTCATCCCTGTCCCCTGTGGGTGTGCAGTCCTCAGCGGAGACAACAACAAACTTATCTTCAGCATCGTCTATCCCTATTGGGGATGGTGGGACCTGAGTGATATAACATAGTTAAATGATTATTGCCAGCATACTCAATTTATTTATTAACACAAAAATTCTGCTTAGCTCTTAACAAGCACAAATTATTAAATTTTCAATGAAAATGGAGGGGTTGTCGCATTTTTGCAAAAAGAGTCATTTTATAAAATATATCTTAAAACAAAAATCATTAAATTCACTTAATTTTTTTTTTACATTATTCTGAATTTGGTACAGTGCTTTGAAATTCAAATAGTTTTGAAAATTTAAAAGGGAGATAAACATGTTAAAACATCTCACCTGTGCCAAGTCTACAGGGAGACCACTCTCACACGCTTCTATCATGGGCTCTAAACCCTAAATAAAATAAACATTGGCTAAATGATTAATTTTCTTTCAAATCAAACAATGTATCTACACTCCTTTAAAGTAATTAAATGCTCACAGAATCTAGGAACTAAATATTACTTTAAAACAAAACATTACCAAAAATAATACAACTTCAGTTGTTAGTAAAACTTAATCATACAAATAGGAATACTTTTGAATGTTGATAAGTTTCTATAAACACAAACAAGTTGAGTTATAAAGTTGGTGCTTACCTTCATCATTCTAACATACTTCTTTGCCAGCTCAATGTCTTGGTTCTTTTTAGCATTCATGGCCGCTTGTCTAAATTCTCCCATTCTTTCCTGTAAAAATGAGAGTTGTTGTTCCTGCCTAGAGTGCATGCTCTTTCTAGCAGCTGAAGAGAAAAAAATTCCAACTTTAATGTGATTTTTTTGGGGCAAGTTTTTAATCAGCTTTAATTGCATTATAAGATTCTTGGATTAACCATAACAGGATAAGTATACAGTTCATTATCTTTTCCATTTTGTGCCAGAGACACATAGGGTATATGAAGTAGAGTTCACCTGTTTCAATGACTTTGGCATAAAAGGGGATAGTGTTTGTCTGCACAATGCCCAGCCACCTTTGTTACCCTGACGTGAGTCAGGTACCCATCAGAGCTGGGTGGACTATGGGAAATCCTACAGACTTAAGCCTGGGATCAGAACTTGAGACTTTCTGGCTAAAAGTCGTAAACTTTACCATAGCTAATTATATAATTGGTATTGCCAAAATGATATTTTGACTTAAAGATTTATGGATAGGCATAAAGTTAAAGAGTTTATAAGGGTTAGGATAATATTAGGGTTACCGTTAAAATAAAGTTCAGGGTTACAGAGTCATTAATGTTAATACTCTGTTTAATAAAATAATATATGGATAGTTTAATATATGTGTATGTCTATCTAACAAATACTGGCTATTATATTCTAAAGTTTGGAAACTTTCTTCAAGCATTCAGTTGTGTCACTATTATGATTCAAGCATTCAGCTTATGGCTGTTGGGTACCAAAACAAAAAAAGTATCCACTAACTGTTCTGGCGCTGAATAGGCGGAGCCACTGAGGCGCTGGGTTGTGGAAGTGGCTTAGACGCCACGGCTGGAGGCACTGGTTTGGCTGCTACGGTTGGAGGCACTGGCTTGGCCGCAACAACTGGAGGCACTGGTCTTGCTGTAGGTTCTGCTGGCTTAGGGTCAGTTGCATTAGGTCGTGGTGCTGGTACAGGTGCACTGGAAGCTGATGGCCTATCAACAGGTATGGGCCCAAAACCTAATGTAGTAAGGTAAACAGGTATTGAGAGAACAGAGGAGGGAAATGGAAAGAAAAATCTTCATGAACATAAAATGTTTACAGAAAACAGTTATATAGCATCTTCAAAAAAGCTTCATGATCATAAAAGTTATATGGTTTATATTCACTGCCTTATCAGGACAAAGTAAAGAAAGCAGTTATACAGTTAAACTACAGCTATATGGTCACTTGATTTGCTTGCCACTAAGTATACTGTTATTTTAACACCCTAACAGAAGGAAAGTACATAAAAAACCTTATTATAAATATAGAACAGTATTGCTAGACAGGATCTAAGATTCCAATTCCAATGAACATAAAATACAACATTGTAGTTGATATCATTAACTGGAGAAACCATCTAGTATGAAGATAACTAGAAAGTCACTATGAATAATCAAACATATCTCTTTGTGTTGGATACAAAGTACTTGACACTAATATAAGAATTATAAAAATTAACATATATATCTTTTTTTCTAAGGCAGTTTCTAAGTCTAATGTATCAAAATTGAATATAACTATCAGTGAACTCATTATGCATCATGTTCATGCAAACATTTTTAAGATTGTGCTTTAGTCAAAGAGATAGCAGCCCCTGAGATAACCTAAATATTACTGCTTAAGAGTTTGGGTTGAAAGGTCACTACTGACCTGGAGGCACTGGCAGCTCATCAAAGTCCACTGGTTTACCAGCTCTGTACATCTTGATGGCATCCTCGTATTGCTGGGGAATTTAAATAGTGTAAATATTGGATCTTACAGAAATACTAGCAGGGTGATATAATATACTGAGATTTAGATATATGGCCTAAAAAAACATCACTTTCATACCAGCCTACATCAATTACTATCCTGATCACCTTACTTTAACTATCACACCCACCTTACCATAACAATCCCCCCTAACTTAACGTAACTATCCCGCCAATCTTATCTAGCCCACTTACCATAACTATCCCAACCACCTTACCTTAACTATCCCACCCACCTTACCTTAACTATCCTGCCCACCTTACCTTAACTATCCTGCCCACCATACCTTAACTATCCTGCCCACCTTACCTTAACTATCCTACCCACCTTACCATAACTATCCCACCCACCTTACCTTAACTATCCTACCCACCTTACCATAACTATCCCACCCACCTTACCTTAACTATCCTGCCCATCCTTCTAGACTTGCTAGAATCCCCATCATTTTTGGCTGCAGTCTCTGAAGATTTGTATTTCTCTAATCTCTGTGTCAGGGCCTCCATCACTGTTTTAGGTGCATCTGGGGCATTGAAGATGGCCTTTTCTTCTGCAACAACAAAACTTGATGTATGGGCCATGTAATAAAGTGAACATCATCATGTCTTTCATTAGTACAAACGTGTCAAAACCTTTAGGTGTAATCAGTGTGTGTACAAATGCTCAGTTAAACTGAGCATGTCCTATTCTCCTGTAAAATACAGCACCTAAAAAAGCACATGTAACTAATTTCTGTCCGCCTAACACATTTTATATTTATTTCTTCAGTTTTAAAAAGGTTAAAACTATAGGTTTATAATTATAATTGATTTGGTAGCCCTGATGCACAGAACATTATTATTTCTTCTGTTTTAACTAGATTTATTTACTAAAATAAAATTATCCTGCACATAGTCACTCAATTTGGTCTTAAAACTTTAGTTTAGCTTAAGGTAATGTGAAATCACATAACTACTCAAAATGCAGATCAGGAAGTGCATGAAAAAAGAATGTTTCTATATAATTGTAAATAAGGACATCTGAGTGTTTGTTGTAGCAAGTTCTGCTTATAGTATCATTTATAGTGTTATAGTGCGTCATTGTCTGACTGTTGTGATTCTTGTGTGGTAGAAGGGTAAAGAAACACTGGGGAAAAATCTAGTGTGATGATTGGTAATTATAGAGATGTGATACAGCCATGTCCAGTTTACTTAACAGCGTTTTTTTAATATATCTTGTGGGGGGGATCTATAAAAATTGAGCGAGTGTTAAATCAACATATTGGGGTTGAGACTAATTGTAACAAGTGAGTGTTAAACCATGAATGCGAATGGAGAAAGTATTAAGTTCAAACAGAAAACAAAGTTTCTCACGTTCAGCGCTGATTGTAGGCAGCTCTGGCTCAGCTCCTGCTTCAAGCTGCACAGACCTCTGAGTTGGGGTGACAGTTTCAGGGCGGGCTGTTACCTGCACAGATGCACCTGGAAACAGGAATGTACACTTAAATTATCTCTGCCTATCAAAACTTACGTCATAGATCATTGATCTCAAAGTAAAAACAGAAAAAAAAACCTTGCTTGTAGTTAATGGTGTAAATAAACATATCAAACTTTACCTGAAATCTCAGGGGGGCTCTGAGGCATTTTTGATAAATCCACAGCTTTCCCTTCCTCCACTGCTTTAATTACACTGTCAAATTGCTAGAAAACACACAATCATGATTTGAAAAAATTTATTTTCCTCTTTAATTACACTATCAAATTGCTAGAAAACATACAATCATGATTTGAAAAAATTTATTTTCCTCTTTAATTACGCTATCAAATTGCTAGAAAACATACGATCATGATTTGAACAAAATTATTTTTCTCTTTAATTACGCTATCAAATTGCTTGAAAATATACAATCATGATTTGAAAAAAATTATTTTTCTCTGAATCTGTATTTAACTGACTGGGGACATTAAAGTAAAATTTCCTCTTTAGACCAAGCCAGGAAGTGGAGTTTGTATGTTTCTTGACCTCAGCATATGAAGGGATAATGTTATCAGTACTATGCCCAGCCACCTTTACTTTCCCTAACTTGAGTTAGTTACCAATCAGAGTTGGGTGGACTCAGAGACATTCCACCAATTTGATCTCAGATTCGAACTCGAGACTATCGTGTTAGCAGTCTAGCATTCCAGAGGACATTAGACTGAACTCACATTTGACTAGCCATTTAAATACCTGAGATTAGCAACTTGAAGGGACTCACCCTTGACTAGCCATTTAAATGCACTCACCTGTGACTAGCCATTTAAATGTACTCACCTTTGAAATTTTCACATAGTTTCCAGCTTTGGCCATGTCACCACTTTGTTTTGCCAACAGTGCCGCTTTCTTGTACTCATCTCTCCTAGCTTCTAACATCTGCTTAGAACCTACAATAAGAACATTTTAGTACTTTTATTCTGTTTCTATATAATTAAGTAAAGAGCCATTTTCAAACCTGACAGTTCATGGGACAAGTGAAGTAGAGTTAACCTGTTTCTATGACCTCACATATCAAGGGATCGCGTGGGCAGCACTATGCCCAGCCGCCTTTACTTTCCCTAATTTGAGTTAAGTACCTATCAGAGCTGGGTGGACAGGGACATTCTACAGACTTGAACCAGGATTCAAACTCAAGACTTTCGGGTTAGCAGTCTAGCACACTCCCGCTAGGCCATGCTGTCCTACTTTCTATGTATCAACATTTGAGTTCTTTCTATTAAAAGTAAGTTGTTTTTTTTTTAAATGTGGGTTATTAAAAATGAGTACAGGTGCAGGTATTTACTCACCAGTTTGTTCAGAGAATGAAGGAGTTGAACTCTGGGATGAGATTTCAGCACTGGTAGCTAAAAAATGTAAATGTACCGTTACTCCACAAGAATCAAGTTATGACACAATGTTTATATATTTTAAAATATACATAGTTGTTACTAAAAAAAAACACTAGGGAATATTACAGGGTTTTAGACATTTGAATCTCTCTTGGTGCCTTCACCTGTTGTAGTAGTTGTTCTGGTTTTTTACCTCAATATAGGGTTGTGTAGTTAGCATAATGCCTATTTATGTGTAGCTAGCATAACGCCTATTTCTGTGTAGCTAGCATGATGCCTATTTATGTGTAGCTAGCATGATGCCTATTTATGTGTAGTCAGCTTTAGGCCTATTTATGTGTAGTCAGCTTTAGGCCTATTTATGTGTAGTCAGCTTTAGGCCTATTTATGTGTAGTCAGCTTTAGGCCTATTTATGTGTAGTCAGCTTTAGGCCTATTTATGTGTAGTCAGCTTTAGGCCTATTTATGTGTAGTCAGCATAATGTCTATTTATGTGTAGTCAGCATAATGTCTATTTATGTGTGGTCAGCATTATGCCTATTTATGTGTAGTCAGCATAATGTCTATTTATGTGTAGTCAGCATAATGTCTATTTATGTGTGGTCAGCATAATGCCTATTTATGTGTAGTCAGCATAATGCCTATTTGTGTGGTCAGCATAATGCCTTTTTATGTGTGGTCAGCACAATGCCTATTTATGTGTAGTCAGTGTGACCTACTTAGGTCGAGTCATTTTTATTTTGACATTGTATAATTCCTTATATGGAATGATGGTGTAACACCTGGGGTTTTTCCACTGACTTATTAAGGTGTTTGAGACATAGAAATTTTCCATTAAAATCTGATTGAATGATTCTGATCAGATGATTATCCCAACCAATGGTGACATGAGTTGAGGATAACCTCCCCTGTCACAGAAGTCTATAATTGCACTGCACACTCGCAACACGAGGCAGTTTATCTTGACCTGGCAGTCTACGAGGCAGTTTTTACCTTGGTCAGGCAGCCGTCCACATTGTCCGGCTATAGACTCTGACCATTTGAACGTGAGAGTACTTAAGACCTGTGTGTGCCTTGCTTTCTTAAGTTGATTTAGTCTTCTAGTTTAATATTACTTGTCGCTCAGTAATTCTAGAAACTACAGCAGTGTTGTGTGGCCTGTAGCTGTTCTTTAGACAGTGTAGAAATCTGTGATAGTGTTTTTTCCTACATTGTGTAAGTTGGTTTTTGATATTTTATACATTAAATATTTTATTTAGTTCAACCTTGTGTTCTGCCACTTCTGAGTTCGCTGATTAAAAGGTCGTATGTAGATTGGATGAGTGTTAATTACAATAGTATCACTAGCTTCCCTAGACATTAAATTCGAGCCCTAGTGGGACGTTGTGTTAAGTGTTCATCCACTTAGGCCGTAAGGCATTTGCATATGACCCCGAAAAAAGAATCCGGGGACGTTCTCCTTCTATTTGGCTGATAGATAGGTTAACGTTACAAAGTGGGAGCTCGCCGTGATTTAATCTGTCGTTCCAGTTGTTGGTTATATCAGTTGAATACTAAGGTTAGTTGGATTTAGTTGTTTTTATATCCAGTAGCGCAGTGTTCTTACAACGCGCGCTCAGGCTAGAGTATCTAGGTCAATAGCCAGACGTGTTGTCCTAGATTGAAGAGGTCAAGTACACGGCCCAACGCTGTGTGTTAAGTTAGTGAACCTAGGCTTGTTGTGATTTGAAAGTTAGTGTTATGGAGTCTTTTTTGGCTAATCCTACTTTTGAAGAGGTCGAGAAGTTGAGTAGAAAAGTTTTGATTAGTGTTGTTAAGGAATTGAAATTGGATTATTCTGTTACGCAGAAGTCAGAGGTGTTGAGAGATAAAGTTGTTGTTCATTTCATTAATGAAGGGGTATTTGATGAAAGTTTGTTGGCTGGTGTATTACTTCGTGAGGAGAAAGTTGCTTTAGAGAAGGCATTAAAAGAACAGGAGTTAGAGGTTAAAATTGCTTTAGATAAGAGGAGGTTGGAATTAGAGTTTGGTCAAGTTAGTGATGTTACTTCTCTGGTAGATCCAAAAAAGTTGTCGGTAGGGCAAGTGATTGCCAAATTTGGGAAATTAGTTCCTAAATTTGATGAAACAGATTTGGTCGTTTTCTTTAACTCGTTTGAGAGTTTAGCGAAGACATGTGAATGGCCCGAAACTTCCATTACTGCTTTATTGAGCTCTGTCCTTACTGGGAAAGCTGCAAAAACATACCAGGCACTCTCTCACGACGTTCAAAATAACTATAGTTTGGTCAAGACTGCCATTTTAAAGGCCTACGCACTGACGCCCGAGGCCTATCGGACAAAATTCCGAACACTCCGCAAGTTACCCACACAATCATATGTGGAATTTCTCTTTGAAAAGGAGAAAATATTCTCAAGGTGGCTACACTCTGAGGAAGTTTCTGAGTTTGAGAAACTCAGGTCACTTATCCTAAGGGAAGAATTCCTATCGTCCCTGCCTGAAGAGATACGACTACACATTCTGGATAACAAGATAACTGACATCCAGAAGGCTGCTGAGTCGGCTGACACATATATGTTGGTGCATAAGAAACCACCAGTGTCAGGAAACCGCCTCAACCCCGTGCTTCCCCTTTTTGGCAGCAATCATCCTGTTGGCCAACATTTGAAGGCATCACAGTCCAGAGAGAAACCAAGATCAACTCTCAATCGTCGAGCAGTATGCCAGTTCTGCAAAAGGTCTGGGCATCTTGTCAAGGACTGTTACAAACGTCGTCAATATAACAGAGAGGTGGTGCGTACTTCCGCGCACTAAGCTCTATCCCCTCAAGCAGCCAGTTCAACTATGAACTCTAGAATTCAAAAGGACTCTAACCCTAAGTGTCCGCAAGAAGGTAGTCAAGTCTCCACACATTATGTGCAGTCACATTTTGACTGTTCTCGCCACCATCCAGTTTCTTCCGAGTCTACCGATCTCGAGGGATCGAGAAAAGTTGACTTTTCATCTTTTATTGCTGAAGCCATCATTAGCAAACCAGGTGATCCGTTGTCTCAGAAGAATATCACCGTTCTAAGAGACACAGGAGCGTCACAATCACTCCTTTTGAAAAGTTCAATGGACATTTCACCAGAGACGAACACCGGAAGGATTTCCATTATCCAGGGAGTGGGGACAAAATCTACTGTCGTCCCTCTACACAAGTTTGCCCTGAAACATCATCTCGTCGAAGGTGAGGTCATTTTAGGTGTGATAGATAGTATTCCAGTCCCAGGAGTACACCTACTTCTAGGGAATGACCTTGCGGGAAGCAAAGTATACCCCTGTACGGTTTCAGACCCTTTGTCAACAGTTCCAGATAATGATAATGAACTGTATCCAGCATGTGCGGTGACAAGAAGCCAGACCAAACAATTGGCTGACACAACGTCTGAACCACATATACCATCATCGTCAAGAAATTCGACTCCCAAACTGGAGTCTATGCTTCCAGAGAACACAAGTCTGGGCTTACCCCTGAGGATATCTCAGGAAGACATCATTAAAGCTCAACAAGTCGACGCGGAACTCAAAGCAGCGGTCGAAAAATCTCTATCATCTGACGATGGAGAATATTTCGCCGAGAACGGCCTCTTCTTTCGTCGCGCTATACCAGTGATTGCCTCACCAGCCGAACCATGGTTGGGTAAAAACCAGCTGTGGGTCCCTCCACCTTATCGGCATGAAATACTTAAGCTGGCACATGACCATCCAATGTCAGCGCACCCAGGTGTCACTAAAACGACGGCGAAGATCAAAGAACTGTTCTTTTGGCCCAAAATGAGAAAAGATGTGTCGCGTTACTGTAGAAGTTGCACGAACTGTCAGTTGGCCGGAAAGCCAAACCAGACAATTCCTAAGGCCCCTTTGAGTCCGATTCCTGTATTAGAAGAACCTTTTTCTAAAATCGTCATGGACTGTGTAGGTCCCTTGCCTAAAACCAAGGCGGGCAACGAGTACCTACTTACCTTTATGTGTTCAAGTACCCGTTTTCCCGAGGCGATTCCCTTACGGAACATTAAGGCAAAGACTGTAGTCAGAGCCATGACCCGGTTCTTCACTACCTTTGGATTACCTAGAATCGTGCAAACAGATCAAGGCAGCAACTTCACCAGTCACCATTTTCAGGAAGCGCTAGCCAAGCTAGGCGTTACCCACATCACCAGCTCAGCCTACCACCCTCAGTCTCAAGGCGTACTTGAGAGGTTCCACCAAACCCTCAAAACCATGCTAAGGACATTCGCTAATAGTAACACCCAATGGGATGAGTCTGTTCCTTGGATTATTTTCGCCGCGAGGGACTGTGTCCAGGACTCTTTAGGCTACTCGCCTTTTCAACTTGTGTTTGGACATTCTGTCCGGGGTCCCCTGAAGCTGATACACGAACGTTGGACAGGTACCAGTGATCATCCAGTGGAAAACTTCGACGATTTTCACGTTCGACTGAAAGCCGTGTGCGAAATGGCTCACAAGAACTTAAGAAAGGCCCAAGTGAGAATGAAAGAACTGTATGATAAGAGTTCTTGTAAACGAACATTCAATCCAGGCGACAAAGTTCTTGTGCTAGTGCCTAATCTGGACAATGCGTTATCCTTGAGATATTGTGGACCTTTTACTGTGCATTCAAAATTAAGTGATTTGAACTATGTTGTCAATACACCCGACAGAAGAAAGAAACAGTCAGTGTATCATGTTAACTCACTGAAAAAGTATTATGATAATTGTAACAATTTTCATTCCACAGCTAAAATTACTTTACCTGTATGTTCAAATGTTTCTGATGATGTGATACATGATAAATTGAAACCCCCAAAATTGGTAAATTCTTCCTTTTTAGATAATTTGAATGTCCACCTTATGCATTTGTCCACAGAGGAAAGCCATAGATTGTCTCAGTTATTTGAGACATTTCCCTCTATTTTTGGGGATGTCCCCAAAGAAGCGAAGGTTCCACCTCATGATGTAGACGTAGGTGACGCAAAACCCATTAAACAACACCCCTATAGAGTTAACCCGGAAAAAGCTGCTTTGATAAAAGATGAAATTGATTATATGCCCAAGAATGATATCATTGAGCCCAGTTTCAGCAACTGGAGTTCCCCATGTCTCCTAGTCCCGAAAGACGGTGGATCTTTCAGGTTTGTGACCGACTTTAGGAAGGTAAATGCGCTCACCAAAGCTGATTCCTATCCCTTACCTCGGATAGAGGACGTTATTGATAAAGTTGGGCAGGCTAAGATAATTTCCAAAATTGATTTACTTTCAGGATACTGGCAAATCCCATTATCTGACCGTGCAAAAGAAATATCTGCTTTTGTAACCCCTAATGGTTTTTATAGATACAAACGTATGCCCTTTGGTATGCGAAATGCTGGTCAAACTTTCCAGAGAGTCATTAACTCTGTCATTGCTGACATAGACCAATGTGAGGCCTACATAGATGATATAGTTGTATTTTCTAATACTTTTGAAGAACATATTGTTCAATTGACTAACCTTTTTAGAAAATTGTCTGAAGTTAATTTTACTGTAAACTTACATAAAAGTGATTTCTGTAAAGCTTCAATTACCTATTTGGGTTATCAAGTGGGAACGAACCAAGTTCGGCCCATTGAAGCTAAAGTAGATGCTATTGTAAGGTTACCACCTCCCAAAAATTGTAAAGAGATCAAAAAGTTCCTTGGGATGGCTGGTTACTATAGGCGGTTCTGTCAAAACTTTTCAGCTATTGCTGAACCTCTTACTGCATTATTGAAAAAGGGTGTTAAGTTTGAATGGTCCAATAAATGTCAAGAAGCTTTTTTAACCATTAAGTCATTTTTATCAAATGCTCCTGTTATGGCTGCACCGAATTTTAGCATGCCCTTTAAACTTGCCATTGATGCTAGCAACTTAGCCATTGGCTCAGTCCTATTTCAAGAAGACAACATGGGAATTGACCATCCCATTGCCTTTTTTTCCAGGAAGTTAAATGAAAACCAAAAGAATTATTCTACTATTGAAAAAGAAGCTTTAGCTTTGGTTTTATCATTACAACATTTTGAAGTCTATGTCTCTTCTTCAACCAATCCAGTCAGAGTGTTTTCTGACCATGATCCCCTGAAATTTACCTCTAAGTTAGGACAGACAAATCAAAGAATATTGAGATGGTGCTTATATTTCCAAAATTTTAATCTGGAAATTTCACACATTAAGGGTAGTGATAATGTTGTGGCTGATTGTTTGTCAAGGATGTAAAATCTTATTGTACACATTGATCATGTGACATGCTTTGTGGTTCATTAGGACCATAAACAGGTTTTGTTTGAGTGTCACTCATATGAAAATGAGTGGTGTGAGTTAGAATTTTTCAAAATTCCAATCCTGTTGAATATTTTGTTTATTTTCAGGTGAACCTTAATTAAAGGTGGTTTTTGATTATATGTAATCTTTTATAATAATATGTCTCATATGGCTCCATTGATATTGTAGCTAGTCATTGAAATAAAGGTCTTACCCTGGCGGGTTTACCACTTTTAATATCCACATGGGAATATTGTAATACCCTTTTTTGAGGGATTTTGATGTATAATTACTTTTTGAAGGGTTACTCCCCTTTCACCAATTGTAAAAGTTGGAGTTACTTCCCTTTTATGTTCAGGGATATTTTCATCTGGTATTATGATTTTGATTGCTTACATTTGTAAAACATTTTTGTTATTTCATTGCCAGATTGGTTCTCTATGTATGTTTTTGTGGAACCTATCTGTCACTTCCAAAAAGGGAGGGGATGTGACCTACTTAGGTCGAGTCATTTTTATTTTGACATTGTATAATTCCTTATATGGAATGATGGTGTAACACCTGGGGTTTTTCCACTGACTTATTAAGGTGTTTGAGACATAGAAATTTTCCATTAAAATCTGATTGAATGATTCTGATCAGATGATTATCCCAACCAATGGTGACATGAGTTGAGGATAACCTCCCCTGTCACAGAAGTCTATAATTGCACTGCACACTCGCAACACGAGGCAGTTTATCTTGACCTGGCAGTCTACGAGGCAGTTTTTACCTTGGTCAGGCAGCCGTCCACATTGTCCGGCTATAGACTCTGACCATTTGAACGTGAGAGTACTTAAGACCTGTGTGTGCCTTGCTTTCTTAAGTTGATTTAGTCTTCTAGTTTAATATTACTTGTCGCTCAGTAATTCTAGAAACTACAGCAGTGTTGTGTGGCCTGTAGCTGTTCTTTAGACAGTGTAGAAATCTGTGATAGTGTTTTTTCCTACATTGTGTAAGTTGTTTTTTGATATTTTATACATTAAATATTTTATTTAGTTCAACCTTGTGTTCTGCCACTTCTGAGTTCGCTGATTAAAAGGTCGTATGTAGATTGGATGAGTGTTAATTACAATAGTATCACTAGCTTCCCTAGACATTAAATTCGAGCCCTAGTGGGACGTTGTGTTAAGTGTTCATCCACTTAGGCCGTAAGGCATTTGCATATGACCCCGAAAAAAGAATCCGGGGACGTTCTCCTTCTATTTGGCTGATAGATAGGTTAACGTTACATCAGCATAATGCCTATTTGTGTGGTCAGCATAATGCCTATTTATGTGTAGTCAGCATAATGCCTATTTGTGTGGTCAGCATAATGCCTATTTATGTGTAGACAGCATAATGCCTATTTATGTGTAGTCAGCACAATGCCAATTTATGTGTAGTCAGCTTTAGGCCTATTTATGTGTAGTCAGCATAAGGTCTATTTATGTGTGGTCAGCATAATGCCTATTTATGTGTAGTCAGCATAAGGTCTATTCCTGCTTTACAAGTCAGGTACCTATCAAACTGAATAGAGAGAAACTAAATGTTCTAGGCTAACAACTGTGTGTGCTCTCATGCTTCACCAAGCTGCTTCATGCCTTCAATGTAACAAATTTTAAAATAAAATCACCATTAGTGGTTGTAGCTGAGCCTTTATCCCCTTGTGAATCAGCGGCCACACTGGCACCTAGTGCAACTGGAGGTGGGATTTCCTCTTCATTGATTGGTTTACCTGCCTTTGCTTGCCGCAACAAATCAGCTAGGGTCTGATGGGTTTAAAAAAAAAATCCAATTCATAAATACAGAAAAATTACAGTATATAATATTTAACTGAACAAATGTAATGCAAAAATTATCAAAATAAATCAAATAAACTGGGAGTTGCTTTTTTTTTTTTAAATCATCCACACTACACTAGCGGCATTTTAAAAAAATAAATAGATAACTAAATTTCATTTTAAATTATCCGATATTATTTACTATGAACAATTATCAAATTGCACAAAAGTATAACTCAACAATCTCTAAAAAAAATAACACAAAGAATTAAACTAAAATGGTGTACTTTTTAAAGAGGACATAAAAAATAATTAAAATTATGATAAATTAGGTATCTGTAATAAGAATTAATAACAAAATCCTGCTGAGAAAGATATTATGTTTGACCACTGTACTTCTTATTGTCCTAATTAGTGAGATTACTAATTATCTGTTTTTACTTTATATAAACACAAATCTACCACTGTACCTTGATGCCTCTGTCAAGCCGCCTTTGTTTAGCGCCGTCTCCAGCAGTTTTGGCAGCAGCATGAGCTTGCTTATACAAAGACATCCTCTCCTCCAGGACGCTGGTCAAAGATCCCCCGGGGGATGGTTTGGGTGAGGGTGCTTGAGGCTGGGGTGGCTGGACAGAGGGTGATGCTCGGGGGGTGACATTTTCAGACGACGGCTTGGAAACAGGTGAGGTCTGAGGCTGGTAGGCGGGGAAGGCTGCGAATGCATTTCCGGACCTCTGTGGTTGGGATGGGGGAGTGACGGAGGATGTGTTTCCTGATCTCTGGGGCTGAGCTGGGGTTGGGGATAGTTGTGAACTTCTTGACCTTTGTGGTGAGATGTGGTCATCATCATCATCCAAATCCTCCAGCTCTGCCTAAGTAGAGAAATGAGAAGATATTGTACTAAATTCTGCACAACAAGTGTCTGCTATACGTGCTGATCTTTTGTATAGATGAATAAGTCTAAAATATTGGCATTTTTTTATTAGGTTTATTAAAAGAAAGCTTCATAAGAACTAAAAAAACAATTAATACAGAAAAATCTTTTTATGTGAGTACAACTTCTTTGTGAAAGCAAATGTTAAAAGAAAAAGTGGATTATTACAACAGAAATGTTTTCATTATAGATATTTTCTCAAATACATTTTTTTATGAATGAAAATCTGAAGATAAAAAAAAACTGACCAGAAGATCAGGGTCCTCTGTATCTGACACATCATCATCAATATCTTGCAGGCCGGAAGCAGCCATTTTCTCTATGTGATCAATGGAAGTTACACCTAATAAAAGAAAAAAAAAACTATATCTTTAAGACATTGTTACTTTTTTTTACATAAAATATGATAAATTATAACCCAATATACCAATAAGAAAATTAATGAAGTAGTTTAATAAATTACAAAGTTAGACGAATTAATTTTTTTTTATTTAATCAGGCATCAGTCAATGGCTACCTTTGCTTCTGGGTTTTGGTTTTTTCACAGGCTGGTAATCTTCTCCAGCAAGCTCGGCCAGCTCTGCTTCTAAATCATCATCGTCATCTCCATAATCCATTCCATCCATGTCCCCAATACCAGGAATAGGACCAAATCCCATCTAGTCAAAGTTAGAAATTGGCAGTTAAAAATTTTCTGGGTAAGGTTTTGATAAGTAGAAGAAGTTAATGAATAATGACAGGCAATCGCTTACAAAAGTTACATAACAAGAACATGTGTTCTTTCAACAGAATATTCACCTATAATTTAGGCAATCCAATTTATTCAAATTCAATATAACCTGCGATTGTTTTACAAATGCAGAATAGCAGCAATAGCTGGATAAAAAAATAGGCCAACTAAAATTTTTAAGTAGGCTTACACAATGAGGCAAAATTTAAAACTTATTTACTTTATTTAATGCACTTTCGGACCGCCTCTCTAAAATGATGTCAAAGACTTCCTTTCCCAACCACAATACACCCCCCCCCCCTTCCATTTTATTCCTCTAAATGTTTGACCTAAATGAGTTATTTCCATGTTTGTACATAGATATTTTTAACCTAAAAATAACTCAATAAATTAAGTTTATTTGGGGAAGTGCTCATATCCTCCAACAATATAAGAAAAAGCAGCATTTTTAGAAGTTTAAATAGGAGTTTGTTTTATTTAATATATTGATTTTTTTTACAAATTGTTTTAAGCTATATGGCAGAATCGATGGTGTGGCGGCTATAAAGGATAGATGCCAGGTTCAACGCCAGTGATAACTGTGTTGTTGTTTTTTTGTTATTAGTCTTATATGGCTATTATCATTTTTTGACGCATTATATCTAACTTATGGTCAGGGTCAAAGTATGGATTGGGTTTAATTAGGGTTTATGACTAGGGATAGTCTAGAAAATAATATTAATGATAATGAGTTTTTTAAGAACAGATATTAAGAATTTTAGCTGAATTAATTAAATAAGTATCTTTTGATGTATAGATCTATGTTCTATGTAGAAGTGTTTTTTTTCCTCAGACAGTTTTGTCATACTTACTCTCAACCTTGAGAATATATATATTTATGAATATATATATATAAATTATATATATAAATTATATATATATATATATATATATATATATATATATATATATATATATATGTATATTCTTGAACAGATAGAGGAACTAAGCATATTGTATATTTCTTTTATACTTTGCTGAAATAAGCACTACTGATTTGGAACTTCAGCAGTTATTTTTAGTCACAGAGTAGAGTAGAATTTTTTAAAGGTAGTCTATAACTATAAAATAAGAAGCTTGTATCATTTCAGTACTTCTGTCCTTCCAACATGGTTATAGCCACTTTGTCTTTGTTTCTAAAGCTGGGAGGGTGCAGTCGCGCATCGGGACCCGTGTTATTCTGTGGTGGTTTAGATTATGCAACCGGTTGGGGGAGAAGCGAAATCTGCGCTGTTGTCTGCAAGGATGTTGGCTTATTTTTTTAACGTAGCTTAATTTTCATGAATATCCATATCTGCACCAAAGTGCTACCACTACCCGCACACAGCGTGGTGCGCTGAAGGAATATCAACACCTATGTGGGGACAACCACTGAAGGAATATCCATATCCACACTAATGTGACGCATACACAAGGACATCCATCAGAGCGTTGCACCATTTATTTTATCGTAGCAAAGCACTGGCATAAGCTAGTAAATAAATTAATTAAAGAAGCCCATAATCTCATAATTCCCCCAATTTGTATTGTATTAGTTAGGCCTATAAAAATATTTTAATAATTCAATCATAATTCATAAATCAAATCACAAATCATGTGTAGAAGTAGAATCTAATCAAATCTTAATCTAATGATTTATTTTTATTTTACATTTAATCAATACATTTTATGAGTCATTACTTTACTACTTTACTAAAAAATACTAAACTATGAATGTAAAAAAAAAATTAGGCATAAGAATGAATTAAGAAGACTTAAGAAAAAACTTAGATTAAATAAATTGATAAGATTAAGAATTTAAGAATCATCTGAGTCATGGCAAAATCAAAACTGACTCAGACTAAAAATAAAAGCCTAAAAAGAAAAAAACCAAAGAAAGAGGCTAGCAAAACTTCTAAAAAAGAAAAGATTACCTGGTTCATCAGATCTGCTCCTTTGCGTTTTCCTGGGTCTCTCCCTGATTCCTGCGGCTTTTTCTTCCCGAACATTTTTTAAATATGGGTCTACAGACTTCTAAAAGATAATTATTACGTTTTACTAGATCGGTTGATTTCCTAGTAAAAATATAGATCTATTACTGAATGTGATCTATGCCTAAGCCTAATAAAATTATTAATAAACACAAACAAATGACAGATAAGTTAACCGGATACAAACACAGCCTTTTAAATATAAGAGTACTGTCCCCTGTTAATTTTTAACTACACATGATTTGCTCGTTGTTTCTGTGATTGAATGAACAGTTGTCTTACTAATCAAACGTTTTTTAATACGACATAGTAGATCTAGATCTATCCAATTACACAAATTAAAAATGTCTTTAACAATGCCAAAAATAAAGAATAAACAGAGGAGAGTAGAGGTTTATAAAGAATTTTTAAAGGAAAAGCGCAAGGTCTGTATTTTAAAAAAATAGAGTAGACAAATCACCACTCTGGCTTCAGTAATCAGTTAATGTTATGTTAATCAATGACTTGACTGTCCACTCACTTACCTCACATTTCATTTCACTTTCTCTCCCTCAGCACCATCATAAACAAAATAAAACATAGACTAATAATATTTACATTAGTCATTAGGCCATATTGTGAATATTGTTGATTAGGGCCTAATATAATATAATAAGTAATATAGTAGGCCTATTATTTAGGCCTATTTAATTGATTATATAATATATTAGTGTAGGTCACGGATATAGTGATATATTTTATGAATTTTTTATGTCATGAATTTAGACATTAGACAAGTTTTTAAGTTTAAGACTTTATTTTTAAGACGAGATTAAGACACTGACTCTGACATTGTTGTTTGTCAATGACTGATAAGGGGGTCGGTCGGCGTGGTCGAGTCGGTAATGCTCATGGTTGATAAACCGTAAAGGCAGTTGAGGCGCGTTAGCTGGGGACAGCCACTCTTCTAGGAGAGACAACTCCAAAATCAAACAACTGCTGCCTTGTAGTTTGTTCTTGGTTGGACAAAGGCTATGGAAGCAAATCTAAAAAGAAAAGCAGGCTGAAATTGGAGTCAATGGCCTCAATGGCGCATAACCAGTTGACATGTATCCTTAATTGTTATGGAGGCGAGGTCGAGTCGGCAAAAAGCTTATGACTGATAAATTCAAAAAAGTCTCGAGTTCAACCCCTCTGGCAGATAAGGCTCGATCCCTTCCAACACTAAAAAATTAAGATCGAAGAAGAAGAAGAATGACTGATGACTCAGACTGTTGTTAGTTCTTGATACTTTAAAATCTTGACTGACTCACTTAGTAAATCACTTATGTCACTGAGTCCACCCATCTCTGATAGTTACTTCATTTGCATTTCATTAGTGCAAGTAAATTTTACTTAGGCAAAGTAAGTAGCCTACATCATTATTTAAAATATTGACTATTATTTTTTGTTATGCTCAGAATTACTATTATTAAAGTGTTACAAATTTTTTCAGGAGAAAATTGAAGAGAAAAAGAAAAGAAGGATTGAAGAAAAAGCCATGGGGGCTAAGGTGAGTATCATAATTATGGTCTATGTTAGCATTCAGCTGGTGGTATGCATTTAATGCATATTGGAAATCATTTTTGCTTGCATTTAGCTAATTAGACAATGTATAAAATTACTAATAAGGAAATAAGAATTTTTTGCTCTCAATTCAGTAAATTAGTTTCTTCTACAATATAAACAGCAAATAACCCCCTTTTTTTTACCTCATTATCCCATATTTAATAATTTAATTTAATAGAAAAACAAAAAAATAAATTCTGCAACTATACATTGTCAAACCTGACTCCATTTCTACTACTAACTATGGGATATTTAAAAATTAAAGTTAGATAGGCCTACTTCTAATAATGAAATTTACTATAGAATTTCCAGATTAATTTAGTGTTTTATACAGTTGACACTCGTTTGAGTGATATAAGCACTTACTAACCTAGCTATAATTTTTTAATGAGTGAATTCCTTACACTAGGCACCTCCCAAGAAAAAACCAAAGACAATTGAAAGCATGCGCGTACCGGATGAAACAATGGTGGACCCAGCTCACCAAGAGGTAAACTATCAAAATAAAAAATTATTTTTACTGTTTTGTATTAAAAAGTAATCTAATGAGCATCATGGTATAAGTATAATGTTTTTTTATGTTTTATTTTATTTTTTCTCCCTCATGCAAAGTTTTTAAATAAAGTTTAGTCCCTTTATTCATAACATGTAAAAACAAATCATTCACAGACTCAAATAGATCTTGAGCTTGATGAAATGGCACCATATTTTCGACAAGAAACATCACCTAAAATTCTCATCACAACCTGTGACAGACCAAAAAAGGTGAATAAACTTTTTTTCATTCAGCATTTCCTTTCAATAATAACAAATTAGCAGTCACTTTAATCTAGACTGATTCTTATTGTTTCAATAGACTTAAAGCTGTTTCCAGCTGAGCATTCTTAGTTTTTATTTCTTCATGGGATGAGTGGCAGATTATGCAATTACTAATGCAAGTTTGGTTGCTATGCTAGAGTCATTGGTATCTATCACAGGAATGTACAGGTTGCTGGGCATAGTGAAGACCACACAACTCCTTCATAGGCTTGTCTTTGACACAGATAAAGTTTATTTCATCTGACCCAACTCAAATTGACCATTAGTTATTAAAGGGTGCATTTTTTGACAAAAGACTTGTATATTTTGTTTCAGAAAACAAACAGTTTCTGTAAGGAGCTGAAGAAGGTTATTCCTAACTCCGTGATAAAGTACAGGAGAGGTCTAGATTTAAAGAAGATTGTGCCGCAGGCTATTGAGAGAGACTTCACAGATCTGATTGTAATTAATGAAGATGCCGGTGAACCTAGTATCCTTTCTCAGAACTTGTAGTTTTCTTACACTGGTTAATGTTAAAGTTAGTTGTTTATATTAAAATTATCGATGCAAAGCCGCTTATATTTTTAATAACTGAAGTAGTTGTTTTTTTTATTTACTAAAGTGTAGTTTATGATAGTGCAAAACATTTTAAGGTGTTAGAAATAAAATTAATCTGGCATTGAACCAATTTACCAAAGTTTTATAAGTTGATTTTGGATATTTCTTCAGTTGCACAGAAGAATTTTTTTCAAGATAGTCGAGTAGAAATATTTCACGCCTTTAGATAAAATTGTTCACAATGTTTGTGCAGGTGTTTTTCATTAAGTTTTTTTTTTAAATATATGACTAAGTGCTGATGAATAACTTAATGTGTTATTTTGATGTTTAACTTTAAAAGATGGATTAGTGCTGTGCCATCTACCCAATGGGCCAACTGCTGAGTTTAAGATGATGAATGTCAAGCTGTGTAAAGAACTAAAGGTGAGATCTTAATTAGTTTTTCTATCGTAATCAATTAGTTTTTGTTTTGTTTTTAAATTGATGCAATCTTAAACATTTTTATAGAAATTTTCCAGTTGTTTTTTTTTTCTTCCGTTTTTTTTTGAAAATCTCAAATGTTAAACAAAACTTTTTAGTTAGACAAAATATTTTCCAACATTATTTGTTATTGAATAAATGAAAACTTTTTTTATGATAAGAATTTCAGGTTTAGAAATGGCACTATGTTATTTTTTTATTGACGTTATTTTCAGCGTCTAGGTGAGATGACAGAACACTTCCCTGAAGTTAACATCCACAACTTTAACACCAGGCTGGGAGTCACCATAGGAAGGATGTTGATGTGTTTATTTCCCCATAGGCCAGAGTACAGGGGGAGGAGAGTTGTCACCCTTCACAATCAGAGAGATTATATTTTCTTCAGGCATCATAGGTGAGCTCTGGTTTTTATTATATGTGACAGTGTTACATGCCATGCAGAGCTCCAGCATTTATATGGTGACTGGAAAGATGGACAAGGACATCTTGTTTTCTTAAATTAAGCATTTATAACCATTAATAATGACCACATGTACATTGTAGAATTATAAAACACTTTTCCACGAAATATGACAGAATTAAAGTATATTGGTAAAATGAGTTTGTATTATCGCAGTTTTCAGTTTGCGCATTTATCTGTGAACCATATGAATATTTGTGGGACGGAGTGGTCTAGCGGTAGAGAGCTGGACTGCTAACCCGTAAGTCTCGAGTTCGAATCCGGGTTTAAGTCAGTAGACCATCCCTGAGTCCACCCAACTCTGATGGGTACCTAAGTCACGTTAGGGAAAGTATAGGCAGCTGGGCATAGTGCTGACCACACTATCTCTTCATATGCCGAGGTCACAGAAACAAGTGAACTCTACTTCACTTGCCCCATAGACCGTCAGGTTTGAAAGGGAAACTTTACTTTATATGAATATTTAGATGTATATGTATATGTTCTTGCAGTTATATTACATCTAGAATTTGAATATTTAAAAACTAAATTACTTGTGAACTATTTGCTTAAATAGTGTAAAAAAGTAATACATAATGATAACAAAGTTGAGATTTCTTATTTGTGTTTCAATGCTTGGTTTGACAGGTACCAGTTTAGAAATGAAGAGAAAGTAAACTTGCAAGAGCTGGGTCCCAGGTTTATACTCAGGTTGAGATCCCTGCAGAAAGGCACCTTTGATTCCAAGTCTGGGATGTACATATGGATACACAAGGTGGGCAGGATCACATCTGGCTTTTATATGGGCTTCATTGTGTGGGGGGGGGGGGGGGGGGAGGGGGGGGAAGGGATTATACAGGCTTCAGTGAGGGTGGTTATACAGGGCTTCAATGGGGGGTTTTATATGGGCTTCAGTGTGTGTGTGGGGAAGGGATTATACAGGCTTCAGTGGGGGTTTTATATGGGCTTCAGTGTGTGTGGGGTGGAAGGGATTATACAGGCTTTAGTGAGGGGGGGGTTATACAGGCTTCAGTGTCATTTTTATATGGGCTGCATTGTCACTTTTTTATGGGATTCAGTGGGGGGTTTATATCGACTTCAGTGATGGGTTTTATTTAGTTTTTAGTGTGGTTTTAATATAGTCTCCAGTGTTTCTTTTTTTTTTTTTTGAGGTAATCAGACTGATTTTTTAAAGGTCATCTATTCCTAATTTTTGAAGACCATCTGTGATGGATTATTGGTAGGTCATTGTGTTAAATATCAACTTCCCTTTAGAAACATATTGTTAAAACTTGCTTTTATCTCATCCACAGCGTCATGAAATGGACACAAGTAGAAGAAAGTTCCACCTATAAATATGATTTGGTTTATAGAATTATCTAGCTCAAGAAAATAAATGTCTGTATAAAAAATACTCAAGTTCAGTTCTTTTTTTGTTGTTTGGGTTTTTTTTTTTTTTTTTGCTATTATTTAAAAGTAAGAATACTACACACATAGTCAATCTATGATATAGGGGCCTACTGCTTGAAGAAAAATGTGTTCACATAGAGCAGACAGCAATGTTGGTGGCTGTTAAACAGGATATATGTTCTACTTACCATCTTCCAGTTCCACATGGTTGAACTAATTTACATTAAACAAAATTAAGACAAACCTCACACGGTTAGTAATTTTCTGATTATTATCAACAGCTTCAATGGGAATTGTGAAATCTGATACACTAGTTATCAACATATTGAGAACACAGGCTGTATCTCAGACAAAATCAATTAAACATAAGCATGCACATAACAGGTATGCTAACTTGGTTTGGGATGGCATTTCTTTTAATAACCAGCTAAATATCTCCAAGCTGACTAGGTCCGAATTCCAGAAAAAAAATGGAAATATAAAAATAATTTTTCTTAAATATGGCCTATTAGTTTAAATAGAAATAAACCGGTAGTGATCTCCCCTAAACTTTCTCGAATATTCTTATATAAAACAACAGGGGATGGTAACTGGGGATATAGTTATGATCTTTAATCCATTTTAAATACTGAAACTTTTAAAAATAGAATAGAATCTCAGTAAAAAACAATTGCGCACCAAGCGAACGCCTAATAAAGGTGAGTATAATAGTGCGCAATAGTATTAGTACTTTATAAATTTACATTAGTTTTTTGAGAAATCGGAAGTAGCGTAAAGTACTACTTCCGGTCAACGGAAATTACTAAAAATTTAACAGAATGTAGAGAATTAGATCTTTTACTTACATGTGAAATTTCATTTATCTATCTGAAATAGTACTCAAGTTATAGGCTTTTGAAAAATTCAAAGTAGAAAAAGTACCACTTCCGGTTATCCGAAATCGCTCAAAAGTTGATACGGATCTACGATTTTGATATAATACTTGTATATGAAATTTCATCAACCTAGCTGTAACGTTACTCAAGTTATCGTGTTTACACACGGACACACACACACACACACACGGACACACAGACATACGGACAAGATTGCAAAATTATGTTTTTCCGTATCAGTGAGATGTAAAACGTCGAGATTTGCAAAAATCTCGATTTTTTTTTTTTGCACGATAACAAGACTTTCTATATACTTCGTATATACGAGAAAGTAAAAACGGTGATAGCCTCACCGAGTAAAATGGAAAATAATTAAAACTTTAAAATATTACATTTTTAATGTACTAAAAACTTGTCATAATGATAAAGGTTTTTAATATTTATACATTGACAATGTATATTTTGGACTTATGAGTAAACCCATTTCTATTTAGTTATTCACTTAGTCTACATTTTGCAAAAAAATATAAAATAGAAAGTCGATACTTGAATGTTATAAACAATCGGTAATAAAAAAGTTATTCTTGCCGAACTATTATCCATCCTAAGTTAACTCCCATTTTAAACATAAAAAGGTTCCGTTTGTCCAACCTTAAACTTAAAATCGCTACTATTTATGTATACAAAACACTATGCAAGAGTATTGCCTGATTTTTGTACTTAACATGCTTAACTATAAGATTTGTAAACATTCGATTTTAATTCGAATAAAACAGATCACCTCAGTTCGCGTATTTGATTCTCCCCTTTTATTATCACAAGAAGTGTTCACTTTAGTTTAAATACAGTTTAATGACTAATTAAATATGTAATTAAATTGTATGGTGTTGTCATCAAAGAGGCGCATATCTCCAAAGCTAGAAGGAAAATTACTCGATAAGAAATGTGTCGAAATCGAGGTAGGCCTACATGAATTAAGCCATAAACCCACTAACACAGACTCTGTGACCTCCGTTAAAGCTTGTAACGGTCTATGACCAACGAAGCCAAAACAGTTATACCGTTGAGCCAAAACAGTTATACCGTTGACTTAAGGAAGCTACGCGATGAACGAGTATTGCTGATCAATACAGGGGCAGTAGAGGGGTCAGACCCCCAGCCCATGGCATAGAACCCAACAGTGATAGCTTTCTCGAGTATAGTTTCAGCTACTGGCGGATGAAGTAGAGTTTACCTGTTTCGGTGACCTCGGCATGTGTAGGGATAGTGTGCAGAGTTTCTTCCAGGCATCTCTTCCCCGCCCCCTCCCGTACGAAATGGAATTAATATAGAAACACATACTTTTACCAGTGTCCCGTCCCTCCCTGAAAATGATGTTCGTCCCCCCCCCCCCCTCCGGAGAAAAAAGTCTGGAAGAAACACTGATGGTGTGGTCTGCATTAGGCCTCGCTGCTTTTGTTTTCCTTAAACGTGATTTAGGTACTGGGTAGACTCAGGGATGTTTTACGAGTTCGAATCAGCGTTCAAGTGGAACGTCGCTGAGTCCATCCAGCTCTGATGGGTACCTAGCTTACGTTAGGAAAGTCAAAGTAAGCTGGGCACACTATTCCTTCATATATTGAGGTCACAGAAACAGGTGAACCCTAATTACCCCACGGACAGTCAGGTTTGAAAAAGGGAACTTTTATTCTTTTTTTTTATACTGCTGTGTTAGCTCCTTGGTCAAACCATGGTAGCATATTGTACATACTTTGGTTAGTATTATAAAAGCCTACTTAATACCTCATTCTTTCAACCAACCATATTGGCTGTATCTTCTCCTCCAGTGCAACAGCACTATATTACACGTTCTATTTTTAACTTAATGTTAATACTATAGACTTGTTACTTCCCCCTCCCCCTCCTAGTTATAAGACGTCAGAGTGTCACAGCCGTGACCCAAACGTCAAGTGTAGTGTCAAGTGTAGTGTCAAGCACTCACAGCACGAGCGCACTGCTCACACTGTGCAGCCACCGACCCAGTTAGTGGAGAAGGTCGGCCCTAACGCACATTGTTGCCTGCTGTCTGGGATGTAGCTCGCTAAGTTCGCGGATTGTTCTATGTTGATACCGTAAGTTGGTAGGTATTTACACTAACAGTACATCAAAACATCATGATTTGAATGGTTTCTGTGGAATAACAATAGGTGACAATAATGCTTAGGTTATCGTTCTTTATTTACATTGAGGTAACATACATAGGAATAGGCATACACTCGTGTATATATATATATATATATATATATATATATATATATATATATATATATATATATATATATATATATATATATATATATATATATATATATATATATATATATATATATATATATATATATATATATATATATATATATATATATATATATATATATATATATATATATACGTATATATAAATATGTGTGTATTTTGTGAGGGTGGCGTGCTGATATATAAATTTTATATATATATATATATATATATATATATATATATATATATATATATATATATATATATATATATATCCTAAAATTCTAGTTTCACTTATTTTGGATGTATTGCTTTATCCCCAGATTGAGCTTTTTATCCCGTGTTCATATTGTTAACCAATTGGTTACATATTTCGTTTTGTTAAAATAAAATAACGTAGTTACTGAGATGTTTTTTTCTCTTTTACATCATATTGTTGCGATTTTTATTTTTGTATATAGATTCAGTTAGGCTGCCGGATTGGCTTGCCATAAAATTGCAACATGATGATGATGCTCAACAAAGCTTCCTTTCTGTTTACAATCGTGTGGTACTGTGTGACACACGGTATCGCTTCCGGTAAGTGACACCATTTTGATAATAACAAGGGGAGGGAATGAGTGTACAGCAAAAAAAATTGCATGGGAAATAATTAATATGTTTAAAGAATTATTTATAAAATTAATTTCATTGTTTTGAATTATTGTTCTTGTCCAGATAAGCCCCACCACAAATACAAAAAGTGCACGCGCGAAAAATGAACCCCGCCACTATTGACCTATTTCTAATGTCTAGACATTTTAATATTTAAACGCACGCCATAAAAAGGGGGCGGGGGAGTAATACTTTTATTTAACAAAGTCTAACGTCGATTATGGATGGATGGTCTTTAAGGGGTCATCCATAAATGACCGTACGCTTTTTTTGACGATGTTTACCTCCCCCTCCCCTCCGTCACACATCGTCACAAAAAGCCACCCCCCCCCCCCCGCCAAAAAAAAATGACGTCACACCTCAGCCTACAACCCCCCTCAAAATTGCTGTTGAATTTTTCTTAAAACATCGATATCTTTCCAAAATCTTCTCAAAGTAGGGTATTTTAATCAAAACAATTTTCTAAAACGCGAAATAACGGCTTAAACTCGATTTCTGACATTGCTTTTTCATAATGCAAAAATGTGACGTCACACCATCTGAACCCCCCCCCTCCCCCTCATCACACACCGTCACAAAATTACGGACCCACCCCCTCCCCCCTACGAGTATGACGTCATTAATGGACGACCCCTAAGTACAATCTGGTTTTCATTTAGAATGGCAAGCACAGAGGCGTAGCGACCCTTCCCGGGCGCCCGGGGACAAACTTTCAATTTTCGATTTGCACCCCCCCCCCCCCCCCAAGCTTTCGATTTGCACACCCCCCCTCTCATATATGTTTTGATATATATAAAGCAAAAATGCAGCTAAAATGAAATTTTAATTTGTTTCTCCAACCCATTTTGGCGCCCCTTAAGGTCGGCGCCCGGGGACATATGTACCCCTGCCCCCCCCCCCTTCGCTACGCCTCTGGGCAAGCAAAATCTCAACTTTTAACGAATCCAGAGAACCTGTTTTCTTTTGTTAATTTCCGGTCAGGCTGGCTCATGTCAGGTTGGTGGACCCCCTGCTACACCGACCCTCCCATTGGCTGCTTCCCCACCAGTTACCCCTACAACAACACGGGCGGCATGTCCCCACAGAGCCCCTACGCCATCAATGTTTACTTCCGGCTGCACAACCGAAACCGGAACATAGTGTTCAACCTAAACAACGTTCGCCAGGTTTGAATTGTTGTTGTTTTTTAATGCTTTTTAATGGAAGTTTCTATGGTTATATTGCACTCAGTCTTTCTTTCAGGCATATATTTCTTTGGAGTTGGGCACTTAAAACGTTCGGGGGAGGGGGGGGGGGGGGGTGTCGGACTTAAATTTCCGCGGGAGGGGGGGGGGGCAGACTTGTTAAAGTATTTATTTTGTTTATTATAAAAGGTTGCCTAAATAAAACTCTGATTGTGCTTGAAAACCTCAAAAAGGTTCAACTCTATTTTTAACTTTAACCTAAAATTTTGATATAGTTGATTCATTAATAATGATCTTTATCTGACCACATTTATTTCAATCTATTAGAAAATCGTTTAAAAAAAAAAAAAAGCAAAATAAGTGTTTGAGATGATTTACATTTTTAATGTGATGTCACATTTTCTTATTGCACCCCTCCATTGTTACAAATCGTCACAAAAAGCCCGAACTCGCCACCCCCACTCCCAGGGGTGTGACGTCATTCATTAACGCCCCCTGCTTATACGGTCTTATCAAGGTCCCCCAATATAACTTTATCAGAGCGTCAATTTAAATTTTATTTTAATTGAAATAATTGAATTCATTTACACAAAGACTAATTTACACAAAGACTTTGATGCAATGTCACAATTATAACGGTTTTTACCGTAACAGGAAACAGCAGACGTCTTCAATCCTGCCCTGAAAACAGTCTTCATCATCCACGGCTATTTTGAACACGGCAACATCTCATGGATTCTGAACATGGTGAACGAACTACGAAACAAGGTCATCTTTCAAATAATATTAAATTTTTTAAACATGTTAACGCATCTAAAAAGCATTTATGTATGAAATGCGAGCTTTTATGTTTTAATAGCTTGTTAATTTAGAATAAAGGGGCGCTCTTATAGTTAATCTTTAAATTTAAATTGTTCAACAAAACAAATCGCAAACTATAATAATTTAAACTCAGAAATTTTTTTTAAAGTAATTTCCGGAGAAGTGATGTATCATGTGTTGCAAATAAATTGACTATTTGATTGTACTTTTATTATTTTTAATAAACCGGGAGTGATCTCCCCTAAACTTTTTCGAATATTCTTATATAAAACAACAGGGGATGACAACTCGGGATACAGACATGGTTTTTAATCCATTTTTAATTACTTAAACTTTAAAAAAATAGAATAAAATCTCGTAGGAAAAAGAATTGCACACCAAGTGAACGCCAAACAAAATGTGTATAATAGTGCGGAATATTATTAGTACTTTATAAATTCACATGCGTTTTTTGAGAAATCGAAAATAGCGTAAATTACTACTTCCGGTCAACGGGAATTGCTCAAAATTCGAAAGAAGGCAGAGAATTAGATCTTTTACTTACATGTGAAATTTCATATATCTATCGGAAATAGTACTCAAGTTATAAGCTATTGAAAAATAGAAAGTAGAAAAGTTCCACTTCCGGTTATCGGAAATCGCTCAAAAGTTGAAGCGGATCTACAAATTTGATATAATACTTATATATAAAATTTCATCTACCTAGCTGTAACGGTACTCAAGTTATCGTGTTTACAGACACACACACACACATACACTTAGATACAGACATACGGACAGAATTGCAAAGTCCAGTTTTTCCGTCCCGATAACGCATAAAACGTTAAAATTTTGATAAATCTAGGTTTATAATTTTTGCCCGATTAAAATAAGTCTTCTATACTCCGGATGTGATGAAGGACTGAGGTGTAAAACGTTGAAAACTGTCAAAAGTTCATATTATTTTGTGCACGATTACAATACTTCCTCACTCTATACTCTGTATACGAGAAAGTAAAAAGTGACTTACTTGTATGGGGTGTTTATTTCATTTGAATATTTTTAATATATTTTCATTAATTGCGTTTTTTTTTTAGTTAGGCCTATATGTTGTAAATGTTTTTTATTTAGGGTGATTTGAACGTGGTCGTTGTGGATTGGTCAGGAGGAGCGTCCAGCTTGATCTACCACCAGAGTGTGGCCAACACACGGGTCGTTGGGGCCGTGTTGGCGTTGTTGTTGCAGGTCAGTGCAGGGGTCGTTAGGGTCGTGGTGTCCAGGGGTCATTGGTGATGGGGTCAGTTGTGTACAGGGGTCTTTGGTGTTGGGGTCAGTGGTGTACAGGGGTCTGGTGTTGGGGTCAGTGGTGTGCAGGGGTCGTTGGTGTTGGGGTCGTGGTGTTCAGGGGTCAGTGGTGTACATGGATCGTTGGGGTTGTGGAGTCCAGGGGTCATTGGTGTACAAAGGTCGTTGGTGTTGGGGTCGTGGTGTTCAGGGGTCAGTGGTGATGGGGTCAGTGGTGTACATGGGTCGTTGGGGTTGTGGAGTCCAGGGGTCATTGGTGTACAAAGGTCGTTGGTGTTGGGGTCAGTGGGGTACAGAGGTCTTTGGTGTGGGGGTCAGTGGGTGTACAGGGGTCATTGGTGTACAGGGGTCGTTGGTGTTGGGGTCAGTGGGGTACAAGGGTCGTTGGTTATGGGGTCAGTGGTGTACAGGGGTAGTTGGTGTTAGGGTCAGTGGTGTACAGGGGTCGTTGGTGTTGGGGTCGTGGTGTCCAGGGGTCATTGGTGATGGGGTCAGTGGTGTAAAAGGGGTCTTTGGTGTTCCGGTCAGTGGTGTACAGGGGTCATTGGTGTACAGGGGTCATTGGTGATGGGGTCAGTGGTGTACAGGGGTCTTTGGTGTATGGGGTCAGTAGTGCTGGGGTATGGTGGTGTTGGGGTTAGTGGTGTACAGGGGTTGTGTTTTTGGAGACAATAGTGGTGAGGTATCGTTGGTGTTTGCGGTCAGCAGGGCTGAGGGGATCGTTGTTGTTGCGTACAGTGGTGCACAGAGGTCGTTGGTGTTAGCGAGATGAAATTCTGATTACCTATTGGGTTATGTTTTAAGTTGTCATTTGTTTCTTCCTTCTTTAAAACGATTTTTACCTTTGGATAGTTAAAACGCATAAAAGTACTCTTAGAATATTTGGTGAAACTCCTAAGATGTTGGATATTTTTTTTTTTTTTTTTTATCAAGCAGTTTGTTAGAGAAAGCTACACATTCTTTAAAATTATCTCCCTTTTTATTAAAAAAAATTCGAAGTAAAGGAAATTATGTTATTCTTTTAGTAGGACGGGTTCGGTGAATGGGTGTATGAAACTTGTCGGGTTCTGTACCTCCAAAAAAATGTTAAGAATCACTGCACTAGTCAGACCCATATAAAGGTCTGATCACTGGTCAGTCGTGACTCGTCTTACACTTTCAGGAGATGATCGCCCTTGGCGCCAGACCGTCTCAGTTCCACCTGATTGGTTTCAGCCTCGGTGCTCACGTGGCCGGCTATACGGGTCAGATTGTCAGTGGAGTGGCTAGAATTACAGGTAAGTGGTGAGAAGTACAGTTGGTAGAATTACAGGTAAATATTGAGCACAGTTGGTAGAATTACAGGTAAGTGTTCGTAGAATTGGTAGAATTACAGGAAAGTGTTGAGTACAGTTGGTAGAATTACAGGTAAGTGTTGAGAAGTACAGTTGGTAGAATTACAGGTAAATGTTGAGTACAGTTGGTAGAATTACAGGTAAGTGTTGAGTACAGTTGGTAGAACTACAGGTAAGTGGTGAGAAGTACAGTTGGTAGAATTACAGGTAAATGTTGAGTACAGTTGGTAGAATTAAAGGTAAGTGTTGAGTACAGTTGGTAGAATTACAGGTAAGCGTTCGTAGAATTGGTAGAATTACAGGAAAGTGTTGAGTACAGTTGGTAGAATTACAGGTAAGTGTTGAGAAGTACAGTTGGTAGAATTAAAGGTAAGTGTTGAGTACAGTTGGTAGAATTACAGGTAAGTGTTCGTAGAATTGGTAGAATTACAGGAAAGTGTTGAGTACAGTTGGTAGAATTACAGGTAAGTGTTGAGAAGTACAGTTGGTAGAATTAAAGGTAAGTGTTGAGTACAGTTGGTAGAATTAAAGGTAAGTGTTGAGTACAGTTGGTAGAATTACAGGTAAGTGTTGAGTACAGTTGGTAGAATTACAGGTAAGTGGTGAGAAGTACAGTTGGTAGAATTACAGGTAAATGTTGAGTACAGTTGGTAGAATTAAAGGTAAGTGTTGAGTACAGTTGGTAGAATTACAGGTAAGTGTTGAGAAGTACAGTTGGTAGAATTACAGGTAAGTGTTGAGTACAGTTGTTAGAATTACAGGTAAGTGTTGAGTACAGTTGGTAGAATTACAGGTAAGTGTTGAGTACAGTTGGTAGAATTACAGGTAAGTGTTGAGAAGTACAGTTGGTAGAATTACAGGTAAGTGTTGAGTACAGTTGGTAGAATTACAGGTAAGTGTTGAGTACTATTGGTAGAAGTACAGGTAAGTGTTGAGAAGTACATAAGTTAGTAGAATTACAAATAATTGTTGAGAAGTACAGTTGGTAGAATTACAGTTAACTGTTGAGAAGTGCAGTTGGTAGGTTTACAGGTAAGTGCTGAGAAGTACATATGAGTTGGTATAATTACAGTAAAATTACATGTTGATTATTGCAAGAATTAAAATTTTAAAAAGTGTTGAGTAATTTAATGTATTAATAGAAACGGACTCACACTTCTTCAATTTGTAAAAGTATATAATTTCTATTTAAAGAATCTACTCTAACTTGTTAAAGTATATAATTTAAATGTAAAGAATGTTCGCTAATTCTCCCGGTGGAGGGGATGGGAGGGGGATGAGTATTCAATGCCAGAATGATTCTGCACACGTCACGTCGAAGGTTCTGACCTTGGTCTTTTTATCTTTGAGGGTTGGACCCAGCGGGGCCGAGCTTTAAGGACACGCCCCCCGAGGTTCACCTGGATCCCAGCGACGCTCGGGTCGTGGACGTCATTCACACAGACACCGGCTCGTCCTTGAGCATGGGTGAGTGGAGTGAGTCGTTCTCAACGTGATGCGTGATGAGTTGAAGTTGAAGCGAGCATCATCCTTTATAGAGTTAATTGTTTATTTTTGTTGATTAGTAATTTTTTTTCAAGAAACGTGATATACAATATATATATATATATATATATATATATATATATATATATATATATATATATATATATATATATATATATATATATATATATATATATATATATATATATATATATATATAGATGTAAACATTAAATTATGAAGTTCCAAAATAACGCAGACTTGCAAAATAGCACAAGGGACATAACCGAATTTTACAAAAACATATACATTTAAACGGAGTTAAGTACCTTGACTTGTGGTGTACTTATTATTTCATTGTTATTTTAGTTTTACAATTCAGAACGAAAAAGAAGAAACCTGATCCCCCTACTTCCATTGTTTCCAACCGAATACTATTGTGTTAATTATTTTTTTTATCTATCCCTTTTCAGGTGCGAGACAGCCAATGGGGACGTTGGATTTCTACCCCAACGGTGGGGACAGCCAACCAGGGTGCTCGACGAATTTGTTTGACCTCATTTCTGCCGTCATGTTCAACTTTGGTAAGGTTCCAAAAATCAAACTTTTTTTTTCAGGAATCTCTTTCAACTTGACTTCACTCCTGCGCTAGATTAATCTCTGTGTTACTGAGAAATGTCGATATAGGGCGTGTGATTTTGAAATGACTATTTTATTATACATAAACCCAGTGGCGTAGGCAGGGAGGGGGTTCAGCTATTTTATATATATATATATATATATATATATATATATATATATATATATATATATATATATATATATATATATATATATATATATATATATATATATATATATATATATATATATATATATATATATATATATATATGCTGGAAAAAATTTAACCCCCCCCCCCCCCCATGAGACGATCCTGGCTACGCCACTGCATAAACCTTGTGTGTGGCCATATCAGCGGCTTAGGCTGGAATTTTTATCCATTATATATATGAGTGTGTCTATGAGGGTCTATTTGGGAGGGGTGATAAGTTGAATGACTAATGGTAATCTTTCCTGAAAAGCTGTGTGCCTTTGGTCAGGTACTCATTCTAGCTGAGTGACTTAAGTCAAGTACCCTTTAAAGCTGGGTGACTTAAGTCAGGTACCCATTCCAGCTGAGTTACTTAAGTCAAGTACCCTTTAAAGCTGGGTGACTTAAGTCAGGTACCCATGCAAGCTGAGTTACTTAAGTCAAGTACCCTTTAAAGCTGGGTGACTCAAGTCAGGTACCCATTCAAGCTGAGTTACTCAAGTCAAGTACCCTTTAAAGCTGGGTGACTTAAGTCAGGTACCCATTCCAGCTGAGTTACTTAAGTCAAGTACCCTTTAAAGCTGGGTGACTTAAGTCAGGTACCCATTCCAGCTGAGTTACTTAAGTCAAGTACCCTTTAAAGCTGGGTGACTTAAGTCAGGTACCCCACTGGGCTGGGTGACTAGTCGGGCGTTCACCAAAGTGGAGTGACTTAATACAGACACACCTAGAAGCTTACGGATTCAATTCATGCAGGCCTACCTGTCTCCTCTGAACGATTGTCAGCAACAACAATTCAAGACTTTAATATTTTGGGGGGGGGGGGGGGGGGGCGAGCCATTTGTGATTTTGTGTTAATATACTTTGTGTTCGTGTGACTCCGATGTAGTGTACAAATTTTTGTTATGATGTGTAAATCCTTCATGAACATAATTTTAGACTGCTGTAACTAGTGTAATGTAATTTTAAACTGCTGTTTATTGAGAACTCTTTGTTGTTAAAGTTTTTTTTTCTTTTCAGATCGCGGTACTCTCGCCTGTTCCCATCTGCGAGCTGTCCACCTTTTCACCTCCACGATAAACAATAACTGCTCCTTCCCCACTGAGCGATGCGCGTCATCGTCGCCATGGCAACACTGCGCGCCGTGCGACGTTGACCAGTGCCCCCAGATGGGCTACAACCTGGACACGCCCACAGCTGACGGGGCGGGGTTTGTCTACAAGCCCACGACGTCCGGTCAGCCCCCGTTCTGTAGTAATAAATAACATCACAACCTTTTTGAGTTCTTGTCTACAATTTTTTTTAAAAAATAACTTCATCCACAATAGGGAAAAGTGAACACTCCCCTGCACCCCTTATGGTTACGCCTATGATCTTGTTTATATAATACGCATCACCAGAGTTTCTTCCAGGCATCTCTTCGGGGGGCTTCGCCCCCCCCCCCTCCCGAATTTTTTTTTACCGCCCCCCCCCCCCCCCCCGAACGAAATGAAATTTATATAATTTATATAGAAAATATATACTTTTAACAGTGTCCGCCCCCCGAAGAACGTTTACCCCCCCCCCCCCCCCCGAAAATTTCAAGTGCCCCCCCCCCGGAGAAAAAAGCCTGAAAGAAACACTGCGCATCACACACACCAAGGTTGAGTGGCAACTCCCTCTGCACCCCTCCTAGCTACGCCCAAGGGGGGTCCAATTTTTACCCGGGGACAAACTTTCGATTTGCACCCCCCCCCCTTCAAACTTTCGATTTGCACCCCCCTCATACTTTATATATATATATATATATATATATATATATACCGAGGGGTCTATGGGGGGGGGGAGGTTATGACCCCCCTAACCCCCCCCCCCCCCCTGCCTACGCTACTGTCTTTCAGGCATCTCTATGGGGAAGTGATAGAAGACGTCCACCGCCCCAGTACACAATTTTTAAAATTTATATATTTTATATAGAAAATATATATATACTTTATTCAGTGTGCCCTCGGAAAGTTTCAAGTGAACCGCCCCATTTCAGAGAAAAAAAATATCTGAAAGTAAAAAAACAATGCTGTCCCCAAATTTACTTTGACATCTGCCTATATTTGCTCGTGTATTTAACAGCTACCAGTTTTAAGCCAACACCACCGAACATCCGAATGGGGTGTAAAATTCACACCTCGTCGATAATGACGTCACCCCACTCGTGCAGTGTAACCCAGTGCGACCAACATAACCCCCCTTCCCCCCTTGTGACGTCACTATACCCTATCAAACCAATGCTCAGGTTACATTTGGTATCGATACAGTTGAGGGATTTCGAAAGGGCGCCACTTCGTGTATCGCAATAACCCAATGGAGGGTCACTACTGACGCCAGACTGAACCGAAATGCATTAACGATTGAAAAAAAAAAAAAAAAAGACAGAATCCACGTGGGTATCAATCCAAAATTAATTCTCTCGCACACACACGCACATCGAGACACACACAATAGCAACAGTGGGCCGTTGCTAAGCAACGCCAAGGTAAATTAGGTCAGAGGAGATGAAACAACAAAACGGGTCACGGTTTCAAACTTCAAATATTTATAGCCTAAAGGTCTATTCTATTTACCAATACTATTTATAGGCATCTAAATTCTTTAAAATCGATTAAGAACATCAGTCCTTTCTTCTAGCTATAAATCATCGAACAGTCTTTAAACGATAGATTAGCAAATTTCATTACGATCAATTGAAAAATTAAAATAATTATGTTATCTTCCAAAATTTTATATTAGTAGTAGTAGTAGTGATTAAAGTAGGCCTACTAAATTACTAATAACTCAATCTTAAATCGAACACACAGACAACTTGTAAAATAACCCAGCTAGTGCTTGTTGTCGTTTGTTTTATTTTTTGTCGCTGTGTAAAAAAATTATAGAATCTACCACCTTTTTGTTGCACCACTTAATTTTTATCGCGTGACATCAAGTATAGAATCTGAACAATCGGCCTACGTTTTGTTCCTTAGTGAAGTCATAACAATCCATAACACGGCGACCACGCCTTATTCACATTCCTCCCCCCTCCCACACACTTATACATTTATTTATACCCGCCGTTTGTACAATTTAAAATGCCATACTATCCTAGCTAGCCTTTTTAAAAATAACTTTAGTCAATAGTATACTTAGTGTGTCGCCCCGAGTGATAAGAACGGTTAACTCTATGGCGAGGTAACTACGTTTGGTTGTTGTGATCTCTCTTTTTTTTTTTAAATTCTATCCCTCCATTCGGCCCGACAGTACTGTAGGATAGACCTAAATTTACATAACATACGTGATATCGAATGTTTACGAAGTACTTTTGCAACAACCTCTTCATTTTAAAACTACACATTAGATCGAAATCTATTTATTGATTAAAATTTAAGTAGATCAAGATTCTTTATGACTAGATTTCTATATTAATATCAATTTCGAGTTCACGTAAAACGTATGTATTATGTATGAGGCCAATATTTTATACTCGATAATTATATATTAATAATACCACTTGAATAAATATCATAAATAAAAAAGCGTAAAGATGCGTTTATATATCTAAACAAAACGCAAAAATAAAGAACATCAAAGTAGCAATATTTTATTCTAAAATTGGAAGTTTTAAAGTTTATTAAGTTATGTAATTCATTTTTAAAATACCCTGTTTGGTATAAGGTCGAATCTGTTAAAAGGAGCGAATCGATTACTGAAAGCACTAAAGTGAATGTCAATGTCAATCATTGCTGTTACGTGTAAAAATTCAATATGATCGATATAAATAAATAAAATCAATTTCTTTGCATTTCCGTCGATGATTCGCTTACTTCATGCTACACGTTATCGAATTAAGCAGGATTGACTGCGCGATCCTCATAGCTTCTTTTTATAGTAGTACTAGAATAGATCTACCCCAGAGGCGTAGCGGGGGGATATGTCCCCGGGCGCCGACATTAGTGGGCACCAAAATGGGTTGGAAAATCAAATTAAAATCTCATTTTAGGTGCAAATTGAAAGTTTGAGGGGGGTGGGGGCAAATCGAAAGTTTGATTGGGGGGGGGGGGGTTGCAAATTGAAAATTGCAAGGTTGCTCCCGAGGGGGGCGCCAAATTAAAAGTTTGTCCCCGGGCGCCGGGAAGGGTCGCGACGCCTCTGATCTACCCCATCTGAGTTATTTTAATTTTTACTGTTACTTTGTATCCCATTAATGTCTAAATCTAGATTTAATATTAATTTTATATATTCGATCTAGATCTAGAATAGAATAATCTAGATGTAGAATTTTACTTTACTAGATTAGTTTGAGAATCTAGTATAAGAAGTATTAGTTATATGCTCTATAGAATCTAGATCTATATAGCAATAGGACCACTTCGTAAAATAGACTAGATCTAGAGATCTATATCTAGATCTAGATCTGTCTCACAGTGAATCTGTGCTAAAACTGGCGATAGCTTAAAATACACAAAGTGACAGACTAGCTAGACAAACACTTGTCACTGGTTCTGTTTATTTTTGTGAGGATCAACCAAAGTAGGCTAGGCCTGTCTGTAGGTCAAATTTGGAACATGAACTTCCGCTACACCGTAGGACAATAACAGTCAGTTGTAAAAGAAATGGTTTTACGCTGCGGTGTTTATTGAAGTGTTATTGGGTCGTTGTTCGTTGAATGGCAGTGCTTACATGTTTTTCACTTATGATTGTTTAGATTTAGATATAGAATCTAGTTCTGCAGGTAAGCAAAATATTTAAAATCCGCTGGATTTACTAGATCTAGATTCTAGATCTAGATTTTCTAGATCTCGAATTTATTTTTAGATTAACTTAGAATTTTAGATAAGAATTGTTGTTTGTGTTGGAGTGTTGCCCACTGCTGCTATTGCCAGGCAATTGGCGTTGCAGTTGGCGCCAGCGTGCTTAGCCAGCGGTCATCGTAGTCAGGTAAAGTAAGTAAGACGTAAGAGAACAACTTAGAATAGATCTACTGACTTAGACTTAGATCTAGATCTAGAGATCTAGTAATTTTAAAAATTTAGAATCTAGAAAAGAAATCTAGTGAAATTTCTTCATATCTTAATAAATTCTAGAATCTAGATCTAGATTAGATCTTTAGGCCTAAATAAATTAAATAAATATGGTAGGCTTAATCAGCTTAATCTAGAAGAATCTATCACTCACTAACTATTAACTAGTATTAGTATTAAGTAATAAGTATTAACTAACTAAAAACTATCGTTTTATTTAGATCAAGAGTCTAGATCTAGACTAGATCTCTAGTATTAGATCTAGTAATGTGCGAACAAGTTGCTTCATTTTTTATTAATATTAGCCTAATAGAAGTATTAGATCTAGATCTAGTAATATTGAGATAAATTTGTTTCAAATATTTTATTAGATTATTTATATCTATATTATTAGTATGCATTACATGGCATAGAAGGCATAGATATAGTCTAGATTAATCTAGAAGATGGCAAATGAAATAAATCTAGTAGGATGCTAGGATAACACATAGGATGATGATCTAGATTTATCTAGATTAATTTCAATCCACATTACTGTTTCTAGACCTAGGGCCTAGATCTAACTCCTAATCCTAATTAAAAAACCTGAATTTTATCTCAGACAAACCAGGAATTGCCCAAATAAGGGTAGCCTAATTTAGGGTAATAATTTTTATAACAGAACCAGAGGCGTAACGACCCTTCAAACTTTTTGATTTGCACCCCCCCCCCTCAAGATTTCAATTTGCATCCCCCCCCTCAAGATTTCGATTTGCATCCCCCCCTCCTCAAACTTTCAATTTGCACCCCCCTCAACCTTTCAATTTATTTTTCCAACCCATTTTGGCACCCCCTAAGGTCGGCGCCCGGGGACATATGTGTGTGTGTCCCCGTCCCCCCCTTGCTACGCTACTGAACAGAACCTTTTCAAACAAAGTCATTAAAAATATAATATATAGGCCTATCATTAGATAAAGCAGTATTCATCTATAACCTCAGTACTAGAAATGAATGTGTTGTCCCTTTATAAATTATTGCATGCTTTATTTTCCCTAAATGGAATCAGGAACTTCGGGAAAGTCTTAATGACTCAATCCCAGGAACTTTGCTATCAATTGTTTCTCATCCACAAATTCCTTTTAAAACTCTTCATTTTGTCATTTTGTACAATGTTTTGGGGATCATTACATTTGTGTGTATAATGTAAAGAAGTATAAAATTGATTTCTGATAAATTTCTTGCATCATTTTAGGATCATTTTAGTTAGGTATCTTTATTGTAAAGAAGCATTAAGTTGATTTCTAATACATTACTTGTACGAGAAAATTTATTTTTCTAATTTTACTTTATTTTACAGGATTTTAACACAAGCTATCCATTTTCTTAAAAAAGAAACCACTATGAGTACCGTCAAACTTCACCCAGTCACACAAAACAGACTACCTGACACAGTGAAGAGCAATAAAGATCTGTCGGCTGCTCGAACATTTGACGCAGATGGCCTGCGCAGAAGAGCTGCTTGTTTGTGCTTTAAGGATAAAAAAGAGAAGGAGGTTTGGAGATAATTTATTAAATTTATTATACACTGCTTTCTTAATGCTCCTATCTGAAAGACTATCACAAACACACTACTAAAAATAAATCAAGAAGACACTGTCAAAATATTTTGCTTTAACTTTAGTCAGACGATTAATTACTGTATGGTGACCAGATCTGGATGTCTATTTTAAAAAACTATCCTGATGTTCAAAACTATTACTAATACTCAACATCTTACATTTATTGGATAAATTTGCTGTTTTATTTTTGTTGCTTTCTTTTAAATTAAAAAAAAATCAAATCTTTCTAGTAAAATTTCTTGTTTTTCTACGTCTTGTAGATCCTTTTAATCAGCTCCACCCATGATGTCAGCAAGTGGATAGTGCCTGGTGGGGGTATTGACCCCGGGGAGGAGCCTGACACAGCAGCAGAACGTGAGGCCCATGAGGAAGCTGGGGCACTGGGGGTGTTGGATAGATTTGTTGGGGTTTTTGAGGTGAGCATGTCAGATTTGTTGGAGTTTTTGAGGTGAGCATGTCAGATTTGTTGGGGTTTTTGAGGTGAGCCTGTCAGATTTGTTGGGGTTTTTGAGGTGAGCCTGTCGTCATAGATTTGTTGGGATCTTAGAGATGATTATGTGCTTTATAAGTTCTGACAGAATTCTATCCCTGAAGTCAGGAGCTTTAATCACATCCTGAATTGATGTCCAGTTATTAACCCTTCAGACAACACTTTGGAAAATACCCCCATCAGTTGCAATTCGGGCGCTACTATCAATAAATTTTTTTGTCTGTTGTGGTGCATATTATACATCTTGGAGGAATTGCTCCTTTTTTATAAATTCAATGGATTTCTAAACATTAGGATGGCGACAGCCTACATTAAACTGGAAACTTTTGTGCTAGCCTTCAACTTGAGTTGTTTGTATTTGCCATTTGTCTCTGCACAAATGTGCATGTTCCATTAACTCTTTAAGACCGTAATGACGCTTCCAGCAGTTGACAGGCCAGCCTGCCATAATGTAACGACTCTCCCGGCGTCTGATAAATTTTTCTCTCTATTTAATTCATTGTTTTTCAGAATCCAAGATTTTAATTGTAAATCGAGGTCATGATTATGCTAGAGCATAATTACTTCTTGTAGTTTTCTCTTTGTTTTCTCTTTTATAGAATTTTTTTTTAAAACAACTAGCGAAACAGTTTTTTTTAACTAAGTAATTATCTTTCTTCAAGAAATAAATGATTACTTAAAAATTTATATCTGTGTTTAGGTCATTCAATTACGATTAATTTTTATTTATAATATGTGGGGTTTAAATCAATGGGTAAAAAGATATTGGTCTTTTAGCCGCAGGGGTACTGGAAAAAAATGAGTGGCAAATAAATAATGCCGGTAAAACGTGAAAATTACGGGCTTAAAGAGGTAATGAAGAGGAAACATGCAGCATTCTTAGAATGAGAGCCCACTCTTTGATCAAAGAGAAATTTCATTGCTTGAAAGCCGAATAGCATTTTTTTTAGAGATAAACTATCTTGTCAGGGGTTAAAATTTAAAGAAATTTAATCAAATAATTATATTTAAGTCACCAATTATATTTAAAATGTATACCTTCATATTGCTAAGTTTTGTTTTCTTATTTATTAATATTTCCTTATTAAAAAATTACAAGTAGGGGTTATTGTCCAGGGTGTGGTTACTGTTTGTGAGCCCCTAAAATACTAAGCTCAGTTCTCTAACTTCTTCTTCTTCGTTCTTAATTTTTAGTGTTGGGAGGGATCGAGCCTTTTCTGCCAGAGGGTTTGAATTTGTATTTATCAACCATGAGCTTTGAGGTCTCAACCATGCTTCCATCACAATTAAGGATTATGTGTCAACTGGTTATGCGCCATTGAGGCCATTGACTCAGATTTCAGCCTGCTTTTCTTTTTGGATTTGCTTCCATAGCCTTTGTCCAACCAAGAACAAACTACAAGGCAGCAGTTTGTTTGATTTTGGAGTTGTCTCTCCTAGAAGAGTGGCTGTCCCCAGCTAACGAGCCTCATCTGCCCGAGGGTTCGAACTCGAGACTTTTCGGTTTAGCAACCTTGAGCTTTACCGACTCGACCACGCCGACCCCCAGTTCTATAACAACTATAGGGTTTTATTTGCTTTTATAATTAACCCTTATTTACTTTTACAGAATGTAGAGAGAAAGACCAGGACATGGGTGTATGTGTTTTATGTGGAACAGCTACTAGATCATTGGACTGAGGCCAAGAGTTTAGGTTGGTAATTTCCCTTCCTCTTATTTTTCCTATTATTCCACAAGAGTATTTTTATTGTACATGTATTTGTAATTTCAATTTTATTTTTTGGGGTATGGTGGGTGGCAGAGTATTTTCAAACATTTAATAGAGTATATAGACTATACAATTAAAGAATTTAATAGTTTATGGAAAAGGGTATAATCTTAAATTGACTTTTGTCAGGTTCAATCTGGTTTAGAATTTTACTTTAAAGGAAAAAAAAACTTAATAACGAAGACAGTGATTTGTGTTTTTGAAGTAATTGTGTGTATTTCTCTACTTTCATTAAAATCAAAACAATTGAGTGAAAATGTATATTTATTTATATCTCTCTGTTCAATCATTCTACTGAGATTTTTAAATAACACCACCCTAACTATCACATTGCAGACCGTCGTCGCCAGTGGTTTGCTATTGAGGACGCCAAGCACATGTTGTCCATCCACAAGCCCATTCAGGTTCAGTTCATCACGACCTGCCAGGCTAACAAAACATGACAGCCGCACCCTGGCGGACTGCCCTGTGCTCATCCTTTTATTTAGTCAAGTTCCAAAGACCTCATACTAAAGTGTAGCCCAGTTACTACTAGTTGGATTTTTGATATTATATTTGTTGCACATGTTCTGCCCTATAAACAAGCCCTTATTATACATAGAATTTTTTTTTTTCTTCAGCTAGATCTTATTTACCATTGATAACATTACTAGACGTGGCATCATACTTAAACGTTAGCTGCGGAATAGATGTATTTTCTCCACGAGGTATACGGTGATGCATGTCGGGCCTTCTCTACAACTGTAATGTTACACTTGGGTTGTGTTTACTGTTGTATAGAACTTGGGTGTTTGAACTAGTCTTTCCAATGTTTATATAGTCACCTGGTGATAATGTTTTTTTTTTTTTTTTCACATGGCCGTTTTGCTGTGTATTGATGGAATCTTTGAAAAACCAAAAATATGGTGATCTATTTTAACAAGGCTTTACATATCACTGAATTTTCCATGTATTGGATATAAGGCTATGAGACATACCAGATGTAACGTATTGAGATGTCCTCCTTGCAAAACTTTGCTATGTCACTTCACAATTTAGAATAGTCTTTTTAAAAAATCATCTTGTTAGCTAATCATGAAATTTTATATTCTTTTAAACAGTTAATTTTAAGTTGCGTCTCTTTGAATAAAAATGTGTAAAAATAGTATTTAGACACTTTAAAGATTTTTATTTTGACTAAGCAGGTTATGCAAATAGACTCATTGTGTAATTGTTTAACGAAAATTTAATTGCAAGCTTTAAGTTTGGTTAGCACTAGGCTGCATGCATATCATCAAAAAGTGAAGAAAAAATACTAACAGCTACAGCTATTAACTTATCCAATACTTGTTGTTTTTTCCATAAATCCTATGCACTGGCTCCTCTTTCAGAGTTAAGTGAGCTGACAGTATACACTATGTGTATATGTTGTCAACATCTGCTATAGAGGGGTGCTGTGTTGTGTTTGTTGGCCGAACGGCTGTACCAATACTGTTGTGGAAGTAATTTAAACATGAATGTGCAAGTAACTGCGTTGATCTTGTAAGGTGGTGTCTGTGTGTAGACGGTGTGATTTAACATTCTATTAGAGTAGATTTATCAACCTTATGTCAGATGTTGCTTTATTGTAAATTTTTTTTTTTTTCAGTTCAACAGGCAGCCAATTTACTTATTTAATTAACATCTTGTAGAATAACACTGCTAATCTAGTTTTGTGCTAGAAATTGTTCACCATTACTTTTGATAATAAAATAAAATATTTTAAAATCCATTTCTAGTGCCAACAATTTATTTCCTTGTCATGTTTTGTCAGTTTAAACTTAACCTTTCATAACAACATAGATTAGGGAAATATATCACTCATGCTTTTTTTTAAATTGCTGTTAGTTAAGCATCATAATAAAATTTGTCATGAAAAGTAGAATTTCAACTCTATGACCATTTTAATGTAAAATTCTGTATAGATTGATGTTCTAAAGACCATCTCATGTCGTTTTAAATGCACAAGTCCTATATACTCCATTAATAGGCAAATAATTTTATCAATACTTATTGATAGAATTATAATAAAATAGTCTGTACCGCCCAGTTAAAGAATATTTGAAGTCACACAGGCAAAATACAAATATTTTATAAGACCTATTTACCAATTTTTTGTTCCTCTGTGTTTAAATATTTTAAAGTTGCTATCAATTAGTAACACCAACACAGTGACAATATCACCATTTTATTTGCCATGTCTGAAAACAACATGTATCATACATCAAACTGTACATCATTAATTACATACAGCTTTTAAGATCAAAACATGAGGATAAGCCCTTTCTTATTTACACACAGGTTATGGAAGGTTTTTAATTTAAACCCACTAGATGATTTATCGACTGTTCTAGCATTAATTGCTCTCTTGTCTGGATGTGTTATCTATGAAGATTTTGGGGGAGAAAAAAAATTGGATTAAAATCAAATAGTTGTAACACTATTTAAACAATTAGGTAATCTGTTAATGTACAGCACAAGATAAAGAAAATGTCATTTAAGAAATGCCACCCTTGCAATCACATATAAGGCAGACTTATCACCTTTTTAAGTAATATCATAAGAAGAAAACTTTGATGATTAGTAAGCACATAATGTGGGTGTTTTTTTTTTTAAAGAGTGAGACAATGTCAGAAACATGCACAAGAAAATTATAGGAATCAAATCATTTGACTTTCCTGTATTCATGTACAATAAGTTTGAACACTTTAAATTGTTATAGACAGAAAAACCTAAATTACAAAAAAAATGGGGGCAAATTGTTTATTCCCCCTTGAATAAAATCATTTTTAAAATTTGGAATGGTTTCATGGAGAGGGCAAAAAAAAGTGTAAAGTCTTAGTTAAAAATGATCAACACAAAATGTATCATTGAAGTACCAATATAACCTTTAACTCTATGTTGGAAAATGCACAATTATTAAAAAGATTACAAGAACAAATTCATCAATACCTTATCAAATATACATTGTATAAAAACTGCCTCTTTAAAATAGAGATCATTATTCACTTACATGGAATAATACATGGCCTTCAGTATCTACAGGTCAACAAGTACATTCGAGGTACAAGTTATTAAATTAGAAACAAAAACTCATTTGGTGTCTATTGCTGTTTTATATAAAATTCTGCACAGCTTATTAGTGTATACAACGAACGTGAACATAGGTTTTATATAAAACTGTAATTCATCTTTCTGCACAGCTTATAACTGTATACAGCATAAGTGAACATAGGTTTTATACAAAACTATAATTCATCTATCTGCACTGCTTATTAGGGTATACAACATAAGTGAACATAGGCTCATAATTTACAATTGAGTGGTATACACAAGTATTAAAACATGAGTGTCTCTAGCAATATAAAATACAGACTAGTTCCAGTTTGCATGAAGTGAAGTTGTTTTAAAAACTCTGACCCCCACATACAATATATACAATAGGATGGTTAACAGCTTCAAGGAATAATTTAATTTTCATTAAATCAAAACTGTCATTTTAAACGAAACAAAAAGCTTTTTGGTGGTTTTTATAAACTGGCGAAAGCACAAAATCGTAAATCAATTGTTTTTCAACTTTGTTTGACTTATAATTTCCCTTTATTTTTTTTTTTTACTAGTTTACGTTCAACTTGAAAAAAACTGATTTGTGCAATTATGAAATGACAATGGCTTTAAAATATCAAGTAATTTCCTTCTGCTGAGGTGGTCGCATGGTGCTATTTCGTTTGATCGCCTCGACAAGCCAGTCTATTCCTTCCTGGACACCATCACTGGGGGAAAAGAAAACAGCTTTGTCAACATTTTCATTAACTAGCCCTGTTCTTGTCAGCCGTTATGAATAATGAGGCATTTTACTCAAACATATCTGCTGATAGCTAGACACTATTTTTTTTAGCTACAAATCAAGTTTTGAATTAGTTTGTTTACTCTACACTGTTGATACTTGAAGGGTTTCCTCTGTTACAAAATCTTAATTGAAATAAAAAAATGAGACATTGGCTAATGCAACCAGAGCATATGGCTCATGAGCTGCAGGTAGCAAACCACTATTAGATCATGCATATTACATTTTTATATGTAATAATTGCCCTTTCTGATGTGTCAGACTATAAGGGAAGTAATAAATTTTAAAGTTTTTTTTTTACCACGGGCATATGACGGGGTTGTAAATTCTGCTCCACGAACAGCTAGTTTTTTCCCCCTGACAAATCACATATAACCTGAACTTGGTGGACTTAGCCATGCTATGCACAGTGATATATAAAAAAAAATTAAAATGAAGCTCATTTCTGTGTTCCAAGTTTTTAGACTTACCCTTTGAGTGCTGAAACTCCCTGAACCCATGACTCTCTCTGCCCCATGGACTGAAGGGGGGAGTTAAAAATTGTCTTCACCTCTGTTACCTTTAAACAACCCTGAAAAATATCAAAACACAGATTGTTTTATTAAAGAATAATAAAAGTTCCCTTCTCAAAACTGACGGCCCAGAGGGCAAGTGAAGTAGAGTTCACCTGTTTCTGTGACCTCAGGATATGAAGGGATAATGTGGTCAGTACTATAACATTCCACCTTAAAATTTTAAAAATAAATTTAAATTACAAAACACCAGCAAACCAATACTGAGTAACATCAAGGTACTCTGTGCCAGTTTCATTGTTTAAAATTAAACAGGGTTCTAGCTGGAAGAAAATATGCATGTGTATGTTTACACAACTGCCCAACAGTGACTGTTTTTTCTCGACATTTAAATGTTCCTTGTTTAGACCTATGTGTTGTTTTGAAGGGATAGGGATTAACCCAATAAAATCATAGATTTAAATAGGCTATTAAAATAGAATTTTATAAAAAGATTTCATACTTTACTTCCAGACTAGATATCTTTACTAGATATACTTGGTATATATACTGAACCCTCAAACACTGAGAACCACTTAACCACACAGTACAGTTAGTCGATTTTTGTCAGATAAATAAGGCTTAAACTGGTAATCTGCACATTGTGCAGCTATAAAGGGTAATTTGAGCCCATTGAGCAGCTATTAAGGTCATTGCATTTTGCATCTTTTGCCAGCCAGCCCAGAGGCTGGGGAGGGGGGGGGGGGGGGGCAGAAGCTTCTTCCGAGTAGTCACTTCATTAAAATTATGATCCAGGGTAATGATATAACAACCAAAACAATCTGGGCTATGTCTTACAAACATCTTAGTAAAGTAGATCATTTTCTGACTGTATTGGTGAGAAGACTTACCTCTAAGTCTTGTTTGTTGGCTAGTAACATCAGGGGAACACCAGTAAGGTTATCATTCATAACCACCTTCTCTGTGGAGAAGAATTAACAGTAACGCAGATTTGTTAAATAATGCACTTTTATAGGGAACAGTCAACACTTTTACAATGCTAAGCATAGAAACCAACCTCCAAGCCACAGGTATTTTCTTCAACATAAAAGGTTAATAGAAAGTTAATTTAGTGTGGAGTAAAGTTATAGGCTCATGACATGGGTCCCAGCTGTTAAGTAGAATATTAGTTGGGTGATGTTTACTAATGAATTAACAACATTTCTACAACCCAAACAGACTGAAGGGTCCTGAACAGCTATCTAGTGCAACAAATGACCAACATCTCTAGTATAATTTAAATCGCTGGTCTTTAAAGATTTTATGGGGGGGGGGGGGGGCAGATAAAATAAGTGTTTATACACCTGACATAGAAAAAATGTCTGTGGTCACCCAGAACTATACCCAGCCAGCTTTATTTCCCATAGCAACTCTAAACTACAATTTATCAGGATTGGGTGGGCTAATTGATGTCTGGCTATCTTAAGCAAGTGGTCCCAATTTACAAAATTATTTAGGCAACAAGAATATGATAGCTCATACCAAATGCATCTTTAGATTCCTCCACCCTTTCCCTGTCTGATGAATCCACTATATAGATCACAGCATGAGACTCAACATAATACTGTGAGAAACAATACATTTGTTTATGAGTAAATAATTATAAAATAATAATAATTAACATTAATTGAAAAACATTTTCAGAAATAAAATTGATGCTGAGGGTAGTAGAGTTTAGGTTGTTTACCTTTACCATTATAATAAAATATATAGATTCGAACAATTACCTTGTCCCATAACGACTGAAGCTCCTCCTGTCCACCCAAATCCCAAAAATTTAGTCGTGACGTGCCGACATCAATTTTTCCAACTTTGAGGAAAAATCAAAGCAAATATAGTGATAATCTTTAGTTAAATTCACATAAATATTACACTGAGAAATCAAACAAGGTTTAAAAGGAAAATTTACCAAGTTAATTAATTTCTTAAATTGCATGTTATTTCAAATTTTAAAAAAAGCATTAATGTATTTTTATTAAAGTTATTTTTAAAATATTTATATCATTTTTGAATCTAGAAATTTACTGAATCAAATTCAGTAGACAAAGAACAAAAAAAAAAACAATGTTTGTAAGTGTTGGCTATTTGAAAATGTTTGTTCTTCATATACTAAGACAAGAGTAGCTTCCCCTGAAAAGGTTCACAGTAAAAAATTCCCTATTTTCAAACACATCAGTTCTACTTTTAAATAAATTGCACTGAAAGCTCATCAACACGCCAAAAGAAGAAAATGACTGTATCACTTTTTATGAAAACAGTTAAGTTAAATGTTTAAAACCATGACTAATGTAGACAATTTTAAACTGTACAGTTAAACCTTAATGTATGAGATAAATTGCAAGTAGCTTCCTTTCCTCAGAAAGTTTAAAGACAAGTGCTTTTAATTATCATTATCACATATGATTTCATTAGAAAATGTTTTTTAAATGCACCAAATATGAAAGAAACTGCTTTAAATTGTACTAAAGTAAAATGAAAATGCCTTAAAAGTAACAAATGTTTTTGTAACTTGCTGTAAGGGCCTAAATACCAGTCATTTATCACGTTGAGTGTGTTTTAATTTCTACACCAAATTTGCTTTTGAAAATATTTATAAAAGGTTCCAAAAGAATGGTCTAAGGGCAGATAACCTCACTTACTGTTCAATCCAACTGTAGATGTAATTTTGGCCAGGTTCATTCCTTGGTAATTTTTGTTAAATTTGGTCTTGGTCTGCTCTAAGAATGTCTGAAAAATAAGTACTAGACTTAAAAGCTTGCTTTTATCTATTTAATTTTAAGAGATAAAAAATGAAAATTTTAAAAAATAAATTATACTACAGTTTATTTTTAATGACATATTTATATCTTTATTTACTTTAGAAGTAAGCTCTAGGTGTACAGCACAAAGTAACTTACTGTTTTACCAGCATTGTCCAGCCCTAAGATAAGCACAAAGTATTGATCACGCTGGCACATGTACTTGTAAAAACCGGACAACAAAGTATACATCTGTCAAAGGGAGGTTATCAAAAATAATTTAATTATATTGACGATACAAAATGATATATACCATACATAAATGATTAGTCAAATTTTTTATACACACATATTTAATAAATCTTCCAAAATAAAATAACATTTAGAATAAAGGTCTCTACCAGAATAGATAACATTAGTAACTCAAGAATAAGTAACATATTGAAACTAATTTATATCTAATTCATTCTACAGGACTTTAAAAAATTGATTCGTTTTTTTTTTATTAGTTTGCAAAACAAATTGTTCTATTTCTTCAGAGCTCAATAATGCTCCTTTATTTTTCTTCAGTTTTGCAATACTTTTTCAATACATTCATTCCTAAATGTCATTGAGGCATTTATTTTCTAATTTCAACTAAATGTACTGTCTTGGAAATTATAATTGAGATCTTTATATTTTGTATTCATCACATGTTGAGAGTGATTCAGTCATGTCATCAGTTAGACTAGATCGATGACAGTGTTGACGCAGGAAAAAAATAACTTGTGTTGATGCAGCTGTGACTGACTAATTACATGCACATGTCCGTCAGGTGTTCACATGACTCAAGCTAATTAACCAGGAATTGATTAATGATTAAAGACTAAACATGGAACTTACTTTGCAGTGATGACCTCACACCAATTCCATGAAGAAAATTTCTATGTACAGCTATAAAATTTGGACTATAACTTGGTACAGATACAAGGCATGATTGTTGTTGAAAACTAATTGAGCCACATCATTGTAAAATGGCTTTTTAAACTGATAATGAACTAGTCATAAATCTGAGGTTTTAATTCAACAATTCACTGGCTGTCTCTTTAAAATCTGAAAAAAAAAAAAAAAAAAATGTAAATAATTAATAAGTAAAGATTCTGTAACAAAGTAGTTAATCTTTTTCTTTAAAAAAAAAAGTCAACTTTTTAATGATAATGATTAAAAATAATGATTTAACAATATCAGTATTTATATAATATTTAAGATTTTGCATGTACAGTTAATATAAAGGGGCCTATATTTTATTTTAGTAATACTTAATCAATAAACAAATAACTCCGAGTATATTATTATTTTGCTTTCAAGCAGTTTTGGTTAGGCTGTTAAGATGCAGCAATAGTTGACAGACAGATACACATAATTTATTTTATTATATCCAGTCCTATTTATTTAAAACTAACGTGCCTGTCCTCACGCATTGCTGCGGGGATAGCAGAAAGTCTGACAAAATATATAAGAAGCATTTCATTAATGCGTTACCAATCTTGTCTTCTTAGACGTGGGACCTTTTTTTCTAAAACTGAGTTCAAATTTAAATGTAAACAATTTGGATCAAATTTATCGGGGCACGGGTTTACCTACCGCATAAAAGCTTTGAGTGTATGTTAATCACTCACCATAATAGTGAGGTAGAACACAATTCGGTGACGGCCCAGGTGTCAGAGATGTATAGGGGCACCCACGAGAGCCCTCGGTTACACTACCGCAGGGGCGCCGCATACGGTCCATAGCTGTTTAAAACTAACATAAGCGCCCTGGTGCTCTCACAGGATAACCCAGAGTGCCAAATATCATCATGAAACAATGATGCAGATTGCATCATTCACAAAAGGGACAAAAATCAACAGGATTTTTTCTTTAACATGTAGAAAAAAAATTATTTGACGAGAAATAAACTTCAGCATGGCTGTTGCAATTTGTTAGCGTTACTAATGATGTATTATTAGATGCTCGATCTCAATTTCTGATAGTCTAAAACTAAATGCTAATTGCATCATTGGCAAAGTGATGAAACTGTACAGAAGGATTTCCTTGTGTTACAAAGTTATTTTTAGAAGTGTAATATTTATTTTTAGATTTTAGTTGCCCTCCGAAACTTAATTTTTTACAGAAACATTTTCTTTATTATTTTGAGAACTGTAGACTTTGGAGTTGTTTGGATTTATTTATGGACAAAAGGAAACAACCCTTTTAATACTCTAACCTTGGTTAATTTATCTGATTATTAAAAAAAAATTTATTACAGGGCCCTGAGCGGCCCATGTGAGCCTTTAAGGGGCCGAATCTGAAATTTTTGTTTGCAGCCAAATTGCACCCTACCAGGGAGTCTACGGTAAGCAACTGTAACACCCCATCTTATTCATGGTCTATCGCTCTGTTCAGAACTAACGTAGATGCCATTGAGCTCAAGGGAGAGCCCAGTGTGCCAAATCGACCACTGCAGGGGCGCCAGAGGAAGCGCTTGGTTCAATATAGTCAACGATTATTGTGGCCCATTGTATTTTTAGTGTACAGCCATGTTTTTTATTTTTATTAAATGAACGTTAGTGCCACAGTGGAGCTTGGGGCGCTTCGGGTAGTGCAATTTATGGGGCGCCGGCATGTTTGCGCCTGTTTAAGTTTTTACGCTGAATATAGTAGATTAACAGATGCCAAGTGCTAACATAGCTGCTCTGGAACTCTGGGCGCCAAATTGTGTATTGATGAAAATCGCACTCTCGCGGGCGGCGCCCATATCAAATTTTAATTATTTTGTTTACAGAAACCTTCTCGGGAGTATTCTCATCAACTCGCCAAAGTTTCACGGCACTAGGGTGAACGGTGTCAAGCCACATCAGAATTTTATTTTTTTAAATACCATATATAGAGAAAAATCGCACCCTCCCATATTTTTTTTTCACTGCCCTTGCGAAATTAAAAGTGATTTTTCTGCAGAAACCTCCCCATATCAACTACACAAAGCTTGATGGCAATCGACTATTATTTTTGTACACCGTATATGGAGAAAAAACAAATCACGCCAGGGCACCACCCTTGTGAATTTGAAATTTTTCTTTACTCCCCAGGAGTATTCTCAAACAACTTCCCAAAGTTTCATGGCGATCGGATGAAAGGTGTAGTAATCATAAAGTAATCCATAAAAGACAAACAAACACACATTGCTTTTTATATAGATAGATTATAATCTAGAAATAGTTACTTTAAAAATACTAACTATGCATTTCTTGTGTAGGTCATAATGCTATCCAATTACGATTTAAAAAGTTAAAATAAAATACATATTAGCTGAACTAGCATGTCAGTTTCAATCAGTTTTATTCATGCTTCTATAATTTTCACAAGTCTTTTTCTGTTTTTTTCACTGATGACAACAAAAAAAATTGTATGTGATTCTTTGTCACTTTGCAAATATGCTGGTTATCACATCACAAACGAAGAAATTTCAATTATTCTATTTTATTTTTTTTTAAAGAAATTTCAATTATTCCATTTGAATTTTTTTTAAAGTAAAATCATTCTTTCATGAATAATGGCAAAAATAAAATTGATATTTCCAAATGACACCCAAATAGAAGTGGCCTATTGATGGATTTGTGACAGTAGTGTATTTTACTACTTGATCACACCAAATTTGAAATGTGAATTTTTAACTGTTTCATTAAGGACAGTTATGTTTTGGAATAGCCTTAGTAATAATTAATAATATAATTTGAAGTCTTCCATTCCAATTGATGCAATTCCATAACAACAGTTAACTGTGAATCGGCACTTGTAATAGCTTTGTACTTTGTAGTAAATAGAATTTGTACAGATAATATAAGGGCCCTAATGATTAATAAATAAATTACTTTTTAACTTTTTACTTTACTTAATACTTAGGGCATTCGGTAATTCTAGGGCGCCTACTAACTTTCTGATTAGTAATTAGGGCCTAATTAATTTTGGTAATCTATCGTTTTGGGTACGTAAAATCGCCCGCGGCTATTAATGTACAAAAACGTTACCTCATTGTCAAGACTGTAATAGAAGTATATTGTGATATGTTTGTGTCAAATATTATAGATAAATGAATAATAAACCTAAATCAATGGTTAAATATATCAATATAGGCCAGAAATTAACTTTAAACAGCAGTGTCTGCAAGCAAGATTTGCTATATAAACAGCAGCCATTTGTGAAAATAGAGTGACTTCCGCCTGAATCTCGCGCTATAAGTCTATAAAAATAAAACTTTAACAAGATGGCTGCTATAGTAAATGAGCATGGTTGCATCTATTGGAAACATCGCTGGTGTTCATTTATTACTGAAAAGTTTTGATTCAATTGTTTAAAAACAGGTACATAAATGAAACAAGGAAACATTTTTGTATTTTTCAAAACATAAATCCTCTTCAAAATGTGAAATAATTATTAAAATGTAAGGAGTCACCTGTTTTTCACATTACTAGTCGCGGGCGATTTTACGTACCTAAATCGATAGATTACCTTAATTTTATAATACTTAGGCTTCTTAGTACTTACTTAGTAGATCTAGTACTTAGGGCTAGGGCCTATATCTAGATTTTAGTTTTAGATCTAGGAATAGTATAGGCCTAAGCGAGCCGCCAACACTTATTATTTTTAATAGGCCCTATTTTATTATTTTTTAGGCCCTAAAAACTAAAAAGTTTTTTTTTTTAATTTCTTAAATTCGTCGTTTTCGTTGTTATTAATTATTAATTAAATTATTATAGTTAAAATAGGCCTATTAACTATTAAGCCTAAGACTTGAATTTACAATAAAATGTCAATTTACCATTTAAAGCTCTCTAATGTAGAAAAGAGATTGATTACAAAGTCATCGATTATTTCATTCTTTAAAAAATAAATACGATGACTGCTGTGTCAGTATCACTTGCGTAGTATAGTAGTGTATGACGTGTTTATGTTCCGGTGATTTCAAGGGAATCTACTCTAGTTTTTTTTCTTGTCATTTTAATTTATCTGTCTTAAAAAATTGGAACACTTTTCATTAATTAAATACTAGATCTAGTAATCGGACTGTTGTAAATGTAATGTTGAATGGAAATGGGCTTCAAGAAATAATTTCACTTGAAATTTTATAATTAAATAAATAATGCTTAGGTAAACATTTGTTTTTAATAGCTAAAAATAATAAAGTTTGATACCCAATTATTTTATTCAAGTAGTGTAGGCCTACTAAGGCAGCTATGCTGCCTCATAAAAAATGTCTTTTTTTAATTAGGTCATCAACTTAGAACTTTAAAAAATTAAAATACTTTTAGCGTTGCAAACAGAGTTTATTCTAGGCATCTCTCCGAGGGGCTCCGCCCCCCACCCCCCCGAAGACAGTCTACCCCCCCCCCCCCCGAACGAAATGGAATTTATAATATGTATATACAAAACATACTTTTACCAGTGTGTTCCCCCCCCCCCCCCAGACAATATCAAGTGCACCCCGGAGAAAGTCTGGAAGAAACAATGGTTGCAAACAATGATTTATAGCACAAACCTAAGAATGTTTAGCGAAATTTGAATGAACAATTTCTATGTATAGGTAGGCCTATCTACACTTGAGTTCGATCACACAAAAATCACTAAAGGCAATGCAAAAATAACATGTTATTAATAGAAAGTGTAATGGATAATTAATATTATGTAGATCTATGAAGGATGCATATTTAGAAAATAAATTTTAGTGAAATTTTTAAAATGTATGGACTCTGGATCTATATTATTATCATTCGATTTTCGTTAAAAACTGCTGATTGAAGTAGCCCGGGCATCTAGTAAAGAAAACGTTCTAGAAGGCGACTTCAAAGATAAGCCACATCTTGCGAGTTATTTTTCCCTTGACAATGGACATGTCTAATAAACATGTCGCAAGTGGATGCGTGGCGTTAAAAATAACATGATGATCCAGTCCTTCTCCTTCTTCTTTGTTCTTAATTGCAAATGTTGGACGGGATTTCCTCCAACACATTAAAAATTACATGTTCCCATGGTATGTACCATATGGCGCGTTGACTCCGATTTCAGCCTGCTTTTCTTTCCGGATTTTCTCCCCATAGCCTTTATCCTTTATGTTTGATTCTTGGAGTTGTCTCTCCTAGATGAGTTGCTGTCCCTAGCTATCGGGCCTCAGTCACAGTGTTTCTTCCAGACTTTTTTCTCCAGGGGCACTTGATATTTTCTCGGGGGGGGGGGGGGGGCACTAGTATAAGTATATATTTACTAAATTCCATCTCGTAGGGGGGGGGGGGGGTTCGGTAGACTTTCTTCGGGGGGAGGGGGGAACTCTGTTCAGTTAAACTCGAGACTTTTCGGTTTAGCAGCCATGAGCTTTACCGACCCGACCACGCCATCCCTTCATTCAATAGTGTGAGCAGTACTCACTACTCACCATACATAAAGAAAACAACACGTCTGTTTAGACGAATAGAAAACCCATAGGAACAAAAGGGAGATTAGCCACCTGCTAGTTGATGTTTTTTTTTTTTTAACAGCTTCAGAAGTTGGATTGTGAGAACATAGGATCGATGAGCGAAGAGAACTTGCATGAATTGTTTTTATCTGTGTGCGTGCGTGAGTGTGAAAAGTGTGCATGTGTGTGTGTCTGTGTATATGCGTGTTGGTGTGTCGGTGCATGTGCGTGTGTGTGTGTGTGTGTGTGTGTCGATGTATATGCGTGTGTATGTGCGTGTTGGTGTATGTGTGTCGGTGTATGTTCGTGTTGGTGTGTCGATGCATGTGTGTAATTGTCGGTGTATGTGCGTGTTGGTATGTTGGTGTATGTGCGTGTGTGTCGGTGTATATGCGTGTGTGTCGGTGTATGTGCGCGTGTGTCGGCGTATGTGCTTGTTGGTGTCGGTGTATGTGTGTGTGTGTCGGTGTACGTGTGTGTTGGTATGTCGGTGTATGTGTGTGTCGGTGTATGTGTGTGTGAGGTGCATGTGCGTGTCGGTATGTCGGTGTATGTGCGTGTTGGTGTGTCGGTATATGTGTGTGTGTCGGTGTATGTGTGTGTGAGGTGCATGTGCGTGTCGGTATGTCGGTGCATGTGCGTGTCGGTATGTCGGTGTATGTGCGTGTGTGTGTCGGTATATGTGCGTGTGTGTCGGTGTATGTGTTTGTTGGTGTGTCGGTGTACTTTCGTGTTGGTGTGTGCATACCGCACCCTCTTCTTTTATTACTCACAAATTTTGAAATTTAAATTCATCATTCAATGTGATTTACGAGAAAAAAAATTATAAGCCGTTTGATTGTTCTTGGAATTTAATATTATGTTTTGGTATTTAAACATGCAGCTTTACTATTTAAATGTGCAATAGATTTAGGCCCTACTTGTATATTTATATTTTTAATAGACATTTTTATATTTTTAATAGAAAATCCTACATGCGACTAAAAAAAAAAATTAAAAAAAAGAAAAAAACTACCGTAGAGAAATTTGAATTTAATTTCTGAACCTTAGCATCCGATTCTGGTGATTAAGGACAATGTAAAGCTTGGCGAATGGCGGGGCCCACCTGTAAAGGACACCAGGTACAAACGATGGGTTCTGAGGGCTTGTCCGAATGATGATGGTTTTGGCTTTCATAGAAAGTGACAGGATCGGATCCATGGGAGGCTGAGTAGAATACAGTCGCGGCATCAGAATTCTCAGGGGTAAAAAAAAAATGTTTTTTTTTCTTCATTCAGGAGCAAAGTCATTATGGGGTTCGGACATTTTTTTAATCAAAGGTCCATTAAACCACTAAGGACTAAGAATTAAAAAACCGGCCAAATCACGTGACATTGTGTACGGTCGACACCTTCACCCCGCCCCCGCCCCCCATAAAAAAGCACGTGATGGTCATTCATCCATCAATCACTTTGTCGTCCATACCAACAACCGAGACACACCGTTTCTCGCCGTCAAACTACCTGCAATATAATTGATTGGCACCAGTCGATATTTCCCCTCCCACTGTTAATCAGATCGCGATCTGGCAATCAACACCCGTCTATAGTCACAGGTCGGCGAACGTGCATAAATAATAACAGCAGAAATCAGCTTCTTTGTTGCCCTAGGGCTGTGGGTGAGTCAACATTGTGACGAGTTCAATGGGCTCCCTAGTGACGTAACCTTTGATTTAGCTCAATGCAGTTTACTGATCAGTTGTGTGTTGTCGTTTTTATGTGTGTAAAACGAGATGTGAATACCCTCACCTTATATTAATGCTTTACCCCTAGTAACAGAAGAATACTATTTATGATAATACCATTTTTTTTTTTTTTTTTTTTTTGTAAGAGAGATCGGGAGTTATCGGGGCGCCATGAAAGTTTTTTTTTTTTTTTTTTTTTTTTTTTTTTTGTAAAAGCGATTGAGGTTTTATCGAGGGGCGCCATGAAAGTGAGGGCGAAATGCATTGGGGCGTCATGCAATTTAAAAACCCACTGGCGAGTTGGGCCCGCGTGCAATTTTTGGGGCTTTACGCGATTTAATGCGTCGTGCAATTTAGGATGCTGTGTAATTAAGGGCGCTGTGCAATTTAAAGTTATCCGGAGTTTCGTGTGGCACGCAATTAAATGTCGCATGCCATTTTAATGCGAACGTGCTTTTTTTTTTTAAAAATCAGTAACGTAAAGCACATATTATTGCAATATAAGGCGCTAACTGCTTTTTTATTTTGTCTGTTCTAAAAATTATTTGCTTAGCCAAGCTTAATAAGTCTTGCCTAAACGTAACTAGAGCATCATAGACGACATCACGTGACATCATGGACGACAACTATCGTGAATGATATCATAGACGACAATATAGACGACAATATAGACGACAATATAGACGACATCATAGACGACATCATAGTTGACATCATAGACGACATCATATACAACATAGACGACAACATAGACGACATCATAGACGACATCATAGACGACATCATATACAACATAGACGACAACATAGACGACATCATAGACGACATCATATACAACATAGACGACAACATAGACGACATCATAGACGACATGATAGACGACATCATATACAACATAGACGACAACATAGACGACAACATAGACGACATCATATACATCATAGACGACAACATAGACGACAACATAGACGACAACATAGACGACAACATAGACGACAACATAGACGACAACATAGACGACAACATAGACGACATAGTGACATCATGGACGACAACATAGACGACAACATAGACGACAACATAGACGACAACATAGACGACATAGTGACATCATGGACGACAACATAGACGACAACATAGACGACAACATAGACGACAACATAGACGACAACATAGACGACATAGTGACATCATGGACGACAACATAGACGACAACATAGACGACATAGTGACATCATGGACGACAACCATCGCAGACGACATTCTGGGGGACATCATGGAAGATCATGACTTAACAGACGACATCATGGACGGCAATATAGACAACATTATAGACGACATTATGGACAACATTATAGAACATCAAGGACAACTTTAAGGACGCCAACAAGTACGACACCTACCAAGGCCAATACTTCCAATACGACTTATTTCGGTCGGTAGATGTGGGAGCGGGTTCCAGCAATTGTCTGGAAGATAAACCTTTGCCCGCGCTGTTCTTGTTAGAATTAGAAGAAAAAGAAAGCAGAACATTTGGATTGCTCTCTTCTAGAAGGAACGCCAAAAGTATATATATTATTTTTTTTATCCACTGGAAGAATATTCGTTTTAATAAACGGAAAAAAAATGTTCCTTGTTCTGTTCTAGCTAGAACACTACAACACAGACCAGAACATGCCGACAGATTTCTTGCACAGCTTACAATCTGATCTCAAAAAGACCCCCTCCCCCCTCCTCACCCACCCTTGGGTTTATACTTGATACCATGTCCCTTTCGACTTTTCATAACCCTCTGTCTCCCCCCTCCCCTCCATAACCCTTCTCGCACTCCTGCCCCCCTCCCCCTAACACTCCATAACCCTTCTGTCACTCCCCCCCCCCACCCTCCATAACCCTCCTGTTCTCATGTCTCACATCTGCGACACAGCATCGACATCTGGCTCCCGTTAAAATGGACTGATTTCAATTATTAACTCGGACAAAAAATGTATCCTGGAACAATCCTTTCAACCCTTACGGTCCATAGGGAGACAGGGGAGACAACTGATGGTTTCAAGTTCTATGTTGCGTTTGTATGTGACCTCGGCATACTGTGGGGCTATGATGTCATATGTGGGTCGGCATCGCGCCTAGCAGCCTTTACTTTCTTGAGTCAAGAACCCACCAAAATTTGGTGAAACTACCAATGACAGGGGACCATGTGGTCTAAGTGGTAGAGCGCTTGGCTGCCAACCCGAAAGTCTCGAGTTCGAATCCCGGTTCATGTCAGTAGAACGTCCCTGAATCCACCCAGCTCTGATGGGTACCTAACTCACGTTAGGGAAAGTAAAAGCGGCTGGCCAAAGTGCTGATCACACCTTCCCTTCATATGCAGAGGTTAAGAAACATCAACTCTACTTCATCTGCCCAACAGATCGCTGGATCTAATGGAGATTTTTTATTTTTCCAATGACCTACTTATTCTGAACCTGGAACAGAAATCTAGCCATCTGGGATAGTAATCAAGCGCTCTGGTACTTGACCATTTTATAAAAACAACGGATGGTATTATTTTTTAAAATGGTGTGACCTTAGAAGTATTACTATTTCAGTTTTGAGTAGATTTTTTTTTCCAAAATTATTTCCACAACTATTGTTTTCTATTAATATGTTTTTCCCTCAATACTACTGTAACTATTTTTTCCACAACGCTATTTAAACTGTTTTTTTTTAATATTATTTAAACAGCTACTTTTTCTAAAAAAAAAAAATATTGAAACAAATAATGTTTTAAATTATTTAAACAACTATTTTTTTCTAAAAACTATTTATACAAACTATTGTTTCCCTCAATGCTAGTTAACCCATTTTTTTTCTCAAAGTTCCGTTGTAACTTTTATCAACACTATTTAAACAAATATTTTTTCATAAAATTATTTAAACATTTTTTTTCAAAACTATTTAAACAATTTTTTCCCTCAAACCTATTTAAACAACTATTTCGGAAAGCCTTTCGTGACCGAAGCAAGATTAGACAGGGAAGCGCATGAAGTAAAATCCCCTCGCGTGCCTAGCACGAGGCTTGGTAGTACTCACGACTACTGGGCTTCAGACCGCCGGCGTGTCGGCAGACGTCAAGCAAGTTTGATTAAAATCTGTGACCGTGTGAACTGTCAAGGCGACGTCCCACGTGCCCCTATGCTGCCGGGGGAGGGGGGGGGAGACGACGACACGACGACTATCGAGCGCCCCCTTAAATTGCTTTAGTTCATTACTCGGCGGAAGATGCATTATGCCAACAGGATGCAGGTGCGCTCGACCAATCGGCGGCCGAGTTTGCATTTACTCCGGAACTGGTACCCCGGCACGGCAACTGTCCCGGAGCGAGAAAAAGGAAGCGGGGCCGGCTGTCGGCACGCGCTCGCACGTGCCGGCATCCCATAATTCGCTCTAATTTCTACTCTGTGAGTACACAGGTGCAGTGGTGAATCATTGATTAGCACCTTTTGTAGAAGAAAAAAAAAAAGATTATATTGTTCTGTTTCTCTTTTTTTTTTAAAATATACCATTGTTATGGTAAGTCTTCGTAGTACTTTGTTTCCTTGTACTGAGTACCCCCCCCCCTCTCTCTCTCTCATATACCCACGCACGTGGTGATACATTAGAGATGCTTGTCGTGTTGCTGTGTCACCACATGAGAAATACTCTCTCTGAACTTGGGGGGGGGGGGGGATTTGGTGACAAAGGAAAAAAACACATGGGGGGGGGGGGGGGGAGAAATATCAATGGCGTCAAACTCACGTGTGTTGGTGATGTGTTTATGTGTAATGGGGTGAATGCGTTATGGACAATTACACAGGAAAGTGTGATGTATGTGGTCTATGTGATGTATGTAGTCTATGTGATGTATTGTATGTAGTCTATTACGTGCAGACTTTGAAGTAGATGTATTGGTTTATGGACCATTGCATTTCAAAGTTCGATGTCTGTAGTGTGTCACTGTATCAGACTATCAAGTAGATCTATTGCCTTAGGGATAATTATACATGAAAGTTTAATATCTGTGTAGCACCATAGCAGACTATCAAGTAGATCTATTGCCCTAGGGATAATTATACGTGAAAGTTTAATATCTGTGTAGCACCATAGCAGACTTTGAAGTAGAATCTATAGCCTTTTGGACAAAAACGCATGAAAGTTTGATGTCTGTAGTTTATCACTATAACAGACTATGCAGTAAATAAATTGCCATTTGGAGACAAAAACCCATGAAATTTTCATTAAATGTTTGTATCTGTATATATGGATTATACATGCTGTAGAGATCACGGACTGGCTGTGTTCAAGAGGTCCAGGGAAATAGTAAAGAATCAGTAGCGTAGCGAGGGGGGGGGGGACATATGTCCCCGGGCGCCGACCTTAGGGGGCGCCAAAATGGGTTGGAAAAATAAAAATGAAAGTTTGAGGGGGGTGCAAATCGAAAGTTTGAGAGGGGGGGTGCAAATCGAAAGTTTGTCCCCGGGCGCCGGGAAGGGTCGCTACGCCTCTGTAAAGAATCGCCACCAATACCACACTGAAATTTTCAATGTGCATTTTTTCTTCACCAAGGCCTGAAGTCTACGACTTGCCATGAAGCAATGGTAAAAATACCAATAATTGAAAAATAAAGTAAAACCCTAACAGGACTATTACAGCACGATTCCTGGGGGCCCACCGAGAGTTTTTCGTGGGGGCCCACCAATATTTTTCCCGGTAGATAGGTGGGCCAGTCCACCCCTCGTGGAGATCGACGTTGTATTTTCAAATGCCCAACACATTTTTTTTCATGGGGAAATACTTTTATTTTCTAGCGTGACATACATAATTGAGCAACCTGATTTCACATTCACTACATACAATATAATGTGTTTGATAACCTCAAACAGCAAGGACGAGACAATTGGTAAAGTGTTTTTTTTTCTAACCAGTTTCTATGCTCGTTTTATTGTTCCTTCTTGTTTTACCGTATTGTCTTAATAAGTTTTGTCGGATTACTTTTTCAAAAACATTTGTTCACATATAAACGCTAAAAAAAATTCTTTATTTCTTAAAAATTTTAAACATGTGTTGGCATATCAAATGTTTACTAATTAAAGTAGAGTATAATGCTCTAATCATTCTAGTTAAATAACCGCGAAATCCACCCGCATACCCTAACCACAGATGTGAATGTCTTTAACGTTTTTACCCCAAGTCTTTTGTGGGTGTCGATTTCCCATAGGAAAGTTGTCAAAAAAAAAACGTTGAAGTTTTCAGGTAAGGAGAGTGGAGGGGGGGGGGGTGTCTTTACACACGTGTGTCAACGACAGGTGTGTGTGTGTCGTCGGACCAAAACCTATCCGATGGTTTAATTAAGTATTGGCTCATTGTTTAAGACGCCTTCCTTGTCATGTTCCTAATTAACGAAGTGTGCTCGGTCTTGTGTATATAGGCCCTACACACACACACACGCGCACGCACGCACGCGCACACACACACACACACACCACACACACACACATACATACACACTGCCCCATTCTACGCGAACACTAAGAATCATTTCTTGACTCGGTCACTAATCTGTTTAAAGTAACAGTTTAGTGTATAGATTTAGTTGATTCGATGCCGAAACGATTGTCATAATTTAATAGAATTAATAGTTGTTTTTTTTCTCCCAGGATCATAAAATAATTAAAATAATGTAATAATCTATATAAACGTCAGATTTAAATATACGTTAATTTCTTCTTTATAAAGGAATAGTATCTTCTATAGTTTTTCACTCTCGACGGTTTTGATTTTTTAATAGTTTTTGAAAAAAAAAATTTGTAACTATTTTTCAGAAATGTTATGCGCGCCACCTGACATATCCAGAGGCGTAGCTAGTGATATGCGGGCGGGGCGGCCACCCCGGGCGCCGACAATAGGTGGCGCCAAACGGGTTAGAAAAAAATTGAAAAGCTCATTCTGGCAGCAATACAGTCAAAGCTTTAACAACAATAGACTGCACATAACTTTACGGACTTACTTTACCGTTGTCCACATCTATTGTGTGACACTACAATAAAAAACTGTGGAGAGGGGGCGCTTTTAGTCAACGTGATAAACTATTTATTAATGGGGGTTGGGGAGCAAAAACTGATAGCTCGCCCGGGGCGCCGGACGATCGCCAAGCCTCTGGACACATCATGTTACATACATTTTTTTTTTAAAATTATTCTTGAACAAAAATAAAATTAATTTTAATTGTGGTTATTTTTGCTCGTTATCTTTTCTTGAAGTCTAAGGCTGGAGGTGTTTGTGTATGGGGTGGGGGAGGGGGGGGGGGGTTAAAACCTTCTGACCTCTGGCTAAAACTGAGTCAGGTAGTTTATCAACCCCAACATGAAATAGAAACATTCGCCTTTTGTTATGGGACTTAGTGTTCGTGTCTGATTCGTGACTATACGTTTTTTAATATACAGTTCAAACATGTGTTGGTATATCAAATGGTTACTCATTAACACAATGAAAAAATTATGGTGACACACTGAGTTACCGCTCCTGATGACACCCTGTGATACCGCTCCAGATGACACAATGAGTTACCGCCCCTGGTGACATCCTGAGTTACCGTTGTTAATGACACCCTGAGTTACCACTCCTGGTGAACCATGAGTTACCTCCCATTATGAACCCTGAGTTAACACCCCTGAGTTACCACTTCTGGTGACATCCGGAGTTACCGTCCCTGGTTACAACCTGCGTTACCGGTCGTGATGACACCTGATCGAATACAGCCCATGGACACAAACCAAAGCCCATGGACACATAACAAAGCCCATGGACACAAACCAAAGCCCATCGCTACTGACAAACCAGTCCCCCAAAACATGTGTGACGTCACCAAGCATGGACGTCGTGTGGTAGCTAGGCCCTACATCAACACAGCATGTATGCTGGTGGTGATATTTGTTATTGCCCAAACACCCTAACAGATTTATATATGATAAACTACGCCTGTTTGAAAGTAATTTCCCTTTAACTACGATAATTGATGTGTGTTTGTGTAACCCCGCTCCCCCCCACACACACACACTCCGCCCCCCCCCCCCTCAACCCAACCCTTATTCCTGCCACAAACTATGTTCATGTAAATAATGTAGCTGTTTACGCTAATATTATCTCACCCGAATACTATGTTAATCAAATGTGATTTTAATCAAATGTCATCTTACTCAAATGGTAACAAATTCAAATGTCATGTTACTCATTGGTCATCTTAATCAAATGTAATTTTAAAGAAATGTCCACTTTAACAAATGCCATTTAATCAAATGACATCTTAATGATTTGTCATCTTTTCAAATGACATTTCAATCAAATGTCTTCTTAATGATTTGTTATCTATCAAATGTCATGTTACTCATTTGTCATCTCAATCAAATGTAATTTAAATGAAATGTCACCTTTATCAAATGGCCTTTAAATCAAATGTCATCTTAATGATTTGTCATTTTATCAAATGTCATGTTACTTATTTCTCCTCCTAATCAAATTTAAATTGTCAATTGTCACACTTATCACTTGTCATGCTTATCAAATGTCACCCTTATCAAATGTCATCTTACCCACATGTAATCACGCTCCGTGACGCTACTGAGGAAAAAAACAACTTTAATGAGAACAGTTTGACCCTAACATGTTTTAGAGCATGTCAAATTAAAATTCCAATGACCTGTACTCCTGTAGGACGAGTCCATTAATCAAATTCAAAACCCAAGTTTTTTTCAGGTATTTCTTCGAGGGTGGGGCACGTCTTCCGCCCCCCCCCCCCCCTCCGAAATATGTATTTCAACTTGAGTCCGCCATACCCCTTTCCCGGAAATTCAAGATCTCCCACCCCGAAAGTGCACCCCACTCCGGAGTCGTCCATAAATGACGTCACGCTTGTAGGGGGGAGGGGAGTCCGTAATTTTGTGACGGTGTGTGGTGAGGGGGGAGGGGGAAGGGTTCAGATGGTGCGACGTCACACTTTTGCATTATAAAAAAGCAATGTTAAAAAACGAATTTTAGACGTTATTTCGCGTTTTAGAAAACTGTTTTAATAAATTGCAATAGGAATTGATTAAATTGCTCTATGTTGCTAGAGCTTAGACAAGATTTTAGAAAAATATCGATGTTTTAAGAAAAATTCAACTGCGATTTGAGGGGGGGGGGGGGGTGGAGGCTGAGGTGTGACGTGATTTTAGGGGGGGGGGGGGTCTGGCTTTTTGTGACGTTGTGTGACGGAGGGTAGGGTAGGGAGGTAAAAATCGTTTTAAAAAGCGTGACGTCATGTATGGATGACCCCTTCGGAGAAAAATGTCTGAAAGAAACAATGCACATGCCTTCATGACTTTTTTTTCGATACGACCTCATTCTTGACTTGTTTGTGTTTTTTTTTTTTTTTTTTTTTTTTATATTTTTTGGCTTTTGTTTCGTTAAAAATCTGTCTCTTGCTGATCTAGACGAAACTGTCCCGATTTTTAAAGTACTTTTGAAAACCAGTTCCTCTACACGAGGTTAACCTGACCCAAAAGGTTTGACGTATGCTGTCAGTGGCGAAGTTAAGATAAATCATTCATTCATTAAACGCGGTCATCTTGACAAGGGAGATGACTGCGTCTGCTACATTTTTTCCCCCCAAACATTCAATTCCCTAACATGTGGTGTTTTCGTGTTGCGTTTGTTGGCTTGCACGTAAACAAAATTTAGGAGAAAATAATTTGAGTTAAATAACTTCGTTATTTTCATCATCCCTACCCATCCCCCTCCCCCATCCAGTCCATACCCATGCTACACAACCCAAAGCTTGCTTCAGCTTAACAAGCTGTTTTTTGTTTTTAAACGCAAAATTAAAAGCTTACTTGGGATACGTTTCATAGCGGTGTCCGAAAATGACACACTAATGGAATCTTCTTTAAAAAGGGGTGTCAAGATTCTTGTTATAAATTCAGAGGCGTAGCGAGGGGGGGGGGGAAACATATGTCCCCGGGCGACGACCTTAGGGGGCGCCAAAATGGGTTGGAAAAATAAATTGAAAGCTTGAGGGGGGGTGGAGGGGTGCAAATCAAAATCTTAAGGGGGGTGCAAATCGAAAGTTTGAGGGGGGGGGTGCAAATCGAAATCTTGAAAGGGGGGGGGGGGGTGCAAATCGAAAGTTTGTCCCCGGGCGCCGGGAAGGGTCGCCACGCCTCTGTATAAATTATTCACTAATATCCCTTGCTAATGTCAACGCTAATCCTAAACCAAATTTATCCCAAGTCTGACCATACACGAACGATTATTCTAGCCAGAAGCGTAGCGAAGGGTGGGGGGGGGGGGGGGGGTGGCGGGGGGACATATATCCCCGGGCACAGACCCTAGGGGCGCCAAAATGGGTTGGAGAAAAAAATTAAAAGCTCATTTTAGCTGCAGTTTTGAATTATAAATATAAAAAATATATTGGGGGGGCGCCACATTGAAAGTTTGTCCCCGGGCGCCGGGAGGGGCCTCTACGCCTCTGATTCTAGCCCTAACACCGTAAAAAAAAACTGATATAATACTACTACTATCAACTTGACATACCTATTTTTGGAAGAGTCCATTGTTAGACACTGGTTGGAGAAATATTCCACTTTGGTATCATTCACATTCATTATATTTGTTTTACAATATTAAATTTGGCTCAAAAACACGAAGCACGGAGACTACTCGAGTAAGATACGGAACAAATCCAGTTAAAGCTAAGCAGACAAAACAAGTCGTTAATTATTTTTTTAACATGTGTTAAATAATCCTGAGCGCTGAAGCCAATTTGACTTAATTATCTGGTAGTATTTTTACGTGTTTTTTTTTTTTATGTGTGTATGAGCGTGTGTGTGTGTGGCTGTTTACACGCTTGTGTGAACGATATGGTGAGGTGACGATCAGACTTAGTCTATTTGGAATACTGCTGTGCAATGTGTTCATTTGGTGTGTGGCCGCAGGTTTAGCCAGATTTTTCCCAATTGTTTCGCCAACGCAAAGACAGTGGTTTAGCCAGTGTAAGAGAAAGCTGTTTAGCCAGTGTAAGAGAAAGCTGTTTAGCCAGTGTATGAGAAAGCTGTTTAGCCAGTGAATGGGCAGCTGTTTAGCCAGTGAATGGGCAGCTGTTTAGCCAGTGAATGGGCAGCTGTTTAGCCAGTGAATGGGAAGCTGTTTAGCCAGTGAATGGGCAGCTGTTTAGCCAGTGAATGGGCAGCTGTTTAGCCAGTGAATGGGCAGCTGTTTAGCCAGTGAATGGGCAGCTGTTTAGCCAGTGAATGGGAAGCTGTTTAGCCAGTGAATGGGCAGCTGTTTAGCCAGTGAATGGGCAGCTGTTTAGCCAGTGTATGAGAAAGCTGTTTAGCCAGTGAATGGGCAGCTGTTTAGCCAGTGAATGGGCAGCTGTTTAGCCAGTGAATGGGCAGCTGTTTAGCCAGTGAATGGGCAGCTGTTTAGCCAGTGAATGGGCAGCTGTTTAGCCAGTTCAAGGAAAGCTGTTTAGCCATTTCAAGGACAGCTGTTTAGCCAGTGTAAGGACAGCTGTTTAGCCAGTGTAAGGACAGCTGTTTAGCCAGTGTAAGGGCAATGTTTAGCCAGCTCAATGACAGCTGTTTAGCCAGTGTAAGGACGGCTGTTTAGCCAGTGTAAGGACGGCTGTTTAGCCAGTGTAAGGACAGCTGTTTAGCCAGTGTAAGGACGGCTGTTTAGCCAGTGTAAGGACAGCTGTTTAGCCAGTGTAAGGACGGCTGTTTAGCCAGTGTAAGGGCAATGTTTAGCCAGCTCAATGACAACTGTTTAGCCAGTGTAATGGCGGCTGTAAAGAAAGCTTAAGACCGTAGTTTAGCCATTGACGAAACAGCTGTTTAGCCAAAGCAAGGACAGTAGTTGAACCATCGTCAGTTCAGTTGATAGCCAGCTTTAGAACGTCTGTAATATCAAGTTTATTGTATAGACGGCTGTTTGATCTTCTGGAGTAGACCTACATGACGTTACGGCGGGGTAAAGAGTAGTTCGCTAATGTCAAGGGCGGCGCTCTAGCGGCCAAGCACGTGACCAGGTCTGAAGGGTCCTTGACTTGACGTCGTCAGGATAAGTAAAGGGCAGAGGGTCATTGTGCTGACCAGTCATCACTTTTGTGTGTGCCAGATAATAATATTCTGTGGGCCAAAAACGCTTTTGTGTAAGCCAAATAATACTTTTGGAAAAATAATACTTTTGTGTTTGGCCAAATAATACTTTTGGAAAAATAGCACTTTTTTGTTTGGCCAAATATTACTTTCATGTTGACCAAATAATACTTTTGTGTTGGTCAGATAATAATCGTGTGTTGGCCAAAAACGCTTTTGTGTAAGCCAAATAGTACTTTTGGACAAATGATACGTTTGTGTTTGGCAAAATATTACTTTCATGTTGACCAAATAATACTTTTGTGTTGGCCAGATAAGAATCTTGTCAATTTTGTCTAATACAAATAATACTTTAGGACAAATAATATTTTTGTGTTGGCTGAATATTACTCTTGTGTTGGCCAAGCAATACTTTTATGATGACAACTGAGTTTTTTCGCGTTGGCCAAAAATACTTTTGTGTTGGCCAAATTATATTTTTGTGTTGGCCGAATATTACTTTCGTATTGGCCAAATAATATTTTTGTGTTGGCCAAATATTACTTTCATGTTGGCCAAATAATACTTTGGTGTTGGCCAAATATTTCTTTCATATTGGCCAAAGATTACTTTATGTTGGCCAATTAATACTTGTATGTTGGCCAAAAATACCAAAAAAATATCTAACTTTCTCTTTCCGTTTCTTGTTACATTTCAACAATCACCCTATGACTAACCCAATCTGACTTTCAACCAGTCTAAGCTTAAGTACCCATTTCCTTGGCATTAAATGTAATATGTCTGTAGTTTGTAACGTTAACCTATCTATCAGCCAAATAGAAGGAGAACGTCCCCGGATTCTTTTTTCGGGGTCATATGCAAATGCCTTACGGCCTGAGTGGATGAACACTTAACACAACGACCCACTAGGGCTCGAATTTAATGTCTAGGGAAGCTAGTGATACTATTGTAATTAACACTCATCCAATCTACATACGACCTTTTAATCAGCGAACACAGTTGTGGCAGAACACAAAGATGAACTAGATAAAATATTTAATGTATAAAATATCAAAAACCCAACTTACACAATGTAGGAAAAAACACTATCACAGATTTCTACACTGTCTAAAAAACAGCCACAGGCCACACAACACTGCTGTAGTTTCTAGAATTACTTAGCGACAAGTAATATTAAACTAGAAGACTAAATCAAACTTAAGAAAGCAAGGCACACACAGGTCTTAAGTACTCTCACGTTCAAATGGTCAGAGTCTATAGCCGGACAATATGGACGGCTGCCTGACCAAGGTAAAACTGCCTCGTAGACTGCCAGGTCAAGATAAACTGCCTCGTGTTGCGAGTGTGCAGTGCAATTAAAGACTTCTGTGACAGGGGAGGTTATCCTCAACTCATGTCGCCATTGGTTGGGATAATCATCTGATCAGAATCATTCAATCAGATTTTAATGGAAAATTTCTATGTCTCAAACACCTTAATAAGTCAGTGGAAAAACCCCAGGTGTTACACCATCATTCCATATAAGGAATTATACAATGTCAAAATAAAAATGACTCGACCTAAGTAGGTCACAAGTTTCTTTCAGTGTTTCAGTGTTTCAGTGTTTCTTACTTTTGTTTCTTATCATCTTTTCCCCATTCGTGCCAAAGACACGGAAGCAGATGAAGTAGAGTTCATCTGTTTCAGTGACCTCTGCATAGTTGTCAGCAATATACTTAGCCGCCTTTATTTTCCATAACGTGTAAAATCAAAGCTGGGTGGACTCATGGACCTTCAACTTACTTTAACTCGGATTCCAACTCCAGACTTTCGGGTTAGCAGTCTAGCTCTCTACCGCTAGGCCACGCTAACCCTTGTTATAAATTTTTCTAAAATTTATCTAACTTCGTGTCTTGTAATTTAAAATTTGAAACTTTTCTTGATTTTCAGATTGCACTTTTAAAAATTATACACCATTTTTTTTTTTAAAATCCAAATAACCAACCCTCTATACCCCCCCTCCACCCCACCCTCACACACAACACATGTCACACCCATGTGCTCCCCCATTTCTATCCCAATAACAAGATGATTGAATTAAAGCCTTAGAAAGTCGCACAGATTCAGGCTGAAGAAAATAGGACGAGGAAGCCGAAGGAAATCCATGATTCGAAACCTTTCAATTCGGTGACTTTCGTGCGTCACATCCTGATCGGTGGGGTCGGGTTTGTTATGTCATACTGGTGACGTCATAATGGTTATTAGGGTCTCTCGTAGGGTTAGTGCCGTGGGGTTTGAAATATCATTGAAATATGGGTCTCTCAAGCCTTCAGGCTAAACCCGTGGGTCTCTTCACCGAGTCTAAACACTTGAACCTAACCCGTGGGTGTGAGACTGTGGGTGTGTGAGCCCTTGGGTGTGTGAGCCCGTGGGTGTGTGAGCCCGTGGGTGTGAGCCCGTGGGTGTGTGAGCCCGTGGGTGTGAGCCCGTGGGTGTGTGAGCCCGTGGGTGTGTGAGCCCGTGGGTGTGTGAGCCCGTGGGTGTGAGCCCGTGGGTGTGTGAGCCCGTGGGTGTGAGCCCGTGGGTATGTGAGCCCGTGGGTGTGAGCCCGTGGGTGTGTGAGCCTGTGGGTGTGTGAGCCCGTGGGTATGTGAGCACGTGGGTCTGAGCCCGTGGGTCTAAGCCTGTGGGTGTGTGAGCCCGTGGGTGTGAGAGCCCGTGGGTGTGTGAGCCCGTGGGTCTAAGCCAGTGAGTGTGTGCGTCCGTGGGTCTAAGCCCGTGGGTGTGTGAGCCCGTGGGTGTGAGAGCCCGTGGGTGCGTGAGCCCGTGGGTGTGTGAGCCCGCGGGTGTGTGAGCCCGTGGGTCTAAGTCCGTGGGTGTGTGAGCCCGTGGGTGTGTGAGCCCGTGGGTCTAAGTCCGTGGGTGTGTGAGCCCGTGGGTGTGTGAGCCCGTGGGTCTAAGTCCGTGGGTGTGTGAGCCCGTGGGTGTGAGAGCCCGTGGGTGTGTGAGCCCGTGGGTGTGTGAGCCCGCGGGTCTAATCCCGTGGGTGTGTAAGCCCATGGGTGTGTGAGCCCGTGGGTCTAAGCCCGTGAGTGTGTGCGTCCGTGGGTCTAAGCCCGTGGGTGTGTGAGGCCGTGGGTCTAAGCCCGTGGTTGTGTAAGCTCGTGGGTGTGTGAGCCCGTGGGTGTATGAGCCCGTGGGTGTGTGAGCCCGTGGGTGTGTGAGCCCGTGGGTGTGTGAGCCCGTGGGTGTGTGAGCCCGTGGGGGTGTACGCCCGTGGGTCTAAGCCCGTGGATGTGTGAGCCCGTGGGTGTGTGAGCCCGTGGGTGTGTGAGCCCGTGGGTGTGTGAGCCCGTGGGGGTGTACGCCCGTGGGTCTAATCCCGTGGGTGTGTGAGCCCGTGGGTATGTGAGCCCGTGGGTGTGAGCCCGTGGGTGTGTGAGCCCGTGGGTGTGAGCCCGTGGGTGTGTGAGCCCGTGGGTGTATGAGCCCGTGGGTATGTGAGCCCGTGGGTGTGAGCCCGTGGGTGTGTGAGCCTGTGGGTGTGTGAGCCCGTGGGTGTGTGAGCCTGTGGGTGTGTGAGCCCGTGGGTGTGTGAGCCCGTGGGTGTATGAGCCCGTGGGTATGTGAGCCCGTGGGTCTAATCCCGTGGGTGTGTGAGCCCGTGGGTATGTGAGCCCGTGGGTGTGTGAGCCCGTGGGTATGTGAGCCCGTGGGTGTGTGAGCCCGTGGGTGTGTAAGCCCGTGGGTCTAAGCCCGTGGATGTGTGAGCCCGTGGGACTAAACCCGTCGATGTGTGAGCCCCTTGGTTTGTAAGCCCGCGGGTGTGTGAGCCCGTGGGTGTGTGAGCCCGTGGGTCTTAACCCGCAGGTCTCATAACTAGTAAGTTTGTCCTCGTATGTCTCACCATATGGGTCTAAGCCCGTGGGTATAAACCCGTGAGTCTCCCCACGTGGGTCTCAGCCCGTGGGTCTCACCATATGGGTCTCCCCCCTCGCGCTAAGATGAACAGAACAAAGATGAGCCGCACTACGTACAGAACAAAGCACGCGAGATCCGCTCGCCACTGGACGCACGTGCATGGCCCTCACGTCACGTGGGCAGGGATGTTTGGTAAGTTAGGCTCCGGGGAGGGGGCGGTGTCTGCAGATGGTCAGGCCCGGCCTAATGAAAACGATTTTCTCTTTGACTATGGCACCAGACACGTGTCGGGCCATACCTCGTCAGGCGTACTTGTGTTCGTTCTTCTCTCCCCATCTCGTTCTTTCTATCTCTCTTTTTATCTTTTTTTCTCTCTATTTCTCTCTCCTCTTTTTTTCTCTCTCTTTCTCTCTTTTTTCTCTCTTCCTTTCTTTTTTCTCTCTCACGCTCTTTTTCTCTCTATATCTCTCTCCTCTCTTTCTCTCTCTATATTTCTCTCCTCTATTTATCTCCCTTTTTCTCTCTATCTCTCTCTTTTTCTCTCTCTATCACTCTCTCCTCTCTTTCTCTCTATATATCTTTCTCCTCTCTTTCGCTCCCTTTCTCTCTATATATCTTTCTCCTCTCTTTCGCTCCCCTTCTCTATATATATCTCTCTCCTCTCTCTCTCTTTCTCTCTGTATATCTCTCTCCTCTCTCCTCTCTATATATCTTTCTCCTCTCTTTCTCTCCCTTTCTCTCTATATATCTCTCTCCTCTCTCTCTCTTTCTCTCTGTATCTCTCTCCTCTCTCCTCTCTTTCTATCTCTATATCTCTCTCCTCTCTTTCTCTCTATATATCTCTCCTCCTCTCTTTCTCTCTCTCTGCCTCTCTCATTCTCTATGCCTGTTTCTGTTCGCAAACATCCTGCTTTACTCTTGTTCACTCTCGTTTATTTCTCTAACTCCCTCCCTCCGGTATCTCTAAATCTCTTTGATACACTCTCCTTGCTCTCTCTAATCTATTGGGTCATCCATAAATGACGTCACACTTTTGTGGACGATTTTTACCTCCCCCCCTCCCCTCCGTCACACATCGTTCAAAAAGCCAGACCCCCCCCCCCCCCCTAAAATGATGTCACACCTAAGCCTACAACACCCCTAAAAATTGCAGTTGAATTTTTCTTTAAACATCGATATTTTTCCAAAATTTTGTCTGAACTCAGTCGAAATCAAGTATTTTAATCAATTCCTATTGCAATTTATTAAAACAGTTTTCTAAAACGCGAAATAACGTCTAAAATTCGTTTTTAAACATTGCTTTTTTATAATGCAAAAGTGTGACGTCGCACCATTTGAAACCCCCCCCCCCAATCACACACCGTCATAAAATTACGGACCCCCTCTCCCCCCTTTGAGTGTGACGTCATTTATGGACGACCCCCTATTCTATACTGTGGCACAATCTCTCGCTCTGGCCCCTAATCTCTCTCTCTCTCTCTCTCTCTCTCTCTCTCTCTCTCTCTCTCTCTCTCTCTTCCTCACAAATGTATTTCCTCCTCTTTCAACCTCAAAGTCTTTATACCTCACCAAATATCTCTTTCTCTCACACTTTCTATCTATATCTCTTTCACTCACTCAATCTCTTTCTCCTCCTCCCCTCTCTCATTCACTGCTCACCCTCTATCCCTCTACCCACCTTTCCCTCTCCTAACCCCATTCGCTCCTCCCACACTTTCTCCCATTCTCTGAACCCCTGAGCCCACCCAGCTCTGAAGGGTACCTAGCTCAAGTAAAGGGCTTAGTGCTGACCACACTATCCCTTCATACGCCGAGTTCACAGAAACAGATGTACTCTACTTCACCTACCACACTGACCGTCGGAATCGAAAAGAGAACTTGACTTTTTACTTACTCACCGAACCCCATTTCACTCCGTCAAGGAACCCCCTCCCCTCCTTCCTCCCCCCCCCTCCTTCCTCACTTTCTCTCTCTCCTACCTCCCAAGTCGCCCTGATGCTAATCCTTCTGTTTCTTCAACCCAACGCACACAATCATGGCATCAAGAAAAGGGTCAAGCCCCCCCCTCCCTCCCCTACCCCAACCCCTACCCACAACTCTCCCTAAGGAATTAGAAGAGGTTTCTAAGAATAAAAAAATTCCCAGGACCACATGTATGCCAGTCTTAACCCGAAGACGTCAAAATCTTGAAAGAAAACAAAATCAAAAAGTGTGTTTCTTAATGAATAGATAAGCTGTTACGTTAATACGGTATCGAATAAAAATATTCATTGATAGTATCGCTGTAAGAGTTTGGATTACGGTTAAAATGAGCTTTATGGTTGGATATCAACCGGCACATATAATATTCTGGTGTCCCTACAACGACTTTATACACAAGATATATGTGTATGTGATGATTGTATGTGAACTTCTTCCTTCATAATTGTAATGTTGGAAGGTATTTCCTCCAACACAATGTATTTCATGTCAACTTTTTTTGCTCCATATAGGCCGTTGATTTCGATTTCAACCTGCTTTGTTTTATTTATTTTTTAATGTGTTTTTAAGGGGGGGGGGTGTAAACAATACACATTACGGATGCTGCTATAATGTATGTATATGTGATGTTAGTATGTGAGCAATACACAATACTGGGTCTATTACTACGACCCCCCCCCCCCCACATACAAGAAAGATGTATATATGTATGTGATGCTAGTAGGTGAGCAATACACAATTATAGTGCTACTACAACGACCCCCTTATGAAAGAAAGACGTATATGTATGTGATGTTAGTATGTGAATAATACACAATGCTCGGGCTACTCTAACGACCCACCTACAAGAAAGATTGTTTATGTATGTGATGTTAGTATGTGAACAATATACAATACTGGGGATACTACAACGACCTCCACATACAAGAAAGATATATATGTATGTGATGTTATTATGTGAACAATATACAATACTATGCTACTACAACAACCCCCCCCCCCAACATACAAGAAAGATATATATGTATGTGATGTTAGTATGTGAACAATATACAATACTGGGACTACTACAACGACCCCATATAAAAGATAGATGTATAAATGTATGTGGTGAAATTGTGTAAAAAGTGCAGTTTGTAAATTGGGCCCTGTGCTATTTAGGGATTTGTCCTATATTTGTGGGTGTAAAACTATGTCTAGTGTGTTGATAAGTTTGATATGTGTGACATATGTGAATTCAAAGTGTGCGTCTCGGTTCGTCTAAGTGTGTACATGATGTCCAAGTATTTACATATTTTCCAAGTGCGTACATAGGCCTACTGTTTGAGTGTGTACGTATTCTCAAAGTGTGTACACAATGCCCGCGGGTCTTCATAACTGTTCAAGTTGGTACATACCGTTTAACTGTGTCCATATTGTCCGCGTATGTCCTGATTGTCCTACAATGGCCTTTTGTCCACTCCCTGTCAGCTTCTGTTGGCGATGGCCATCGAAAGCTGAAGGTCAGATTTAAGTGGCCAACAACTCAACGTCATGGCCATTTCAACGACGATTGTGGCTGGAAAGAGAGGGAAGGGGGGAGGGGTTGAACTCCACTCACTGAAAAAAGAAAAGCGCCACCACGAAAGCCACTCAAGGGGAAACAATTCAAGGGCCCTTTCCGATTCATTGTTGTGAGTTATCGTTCGCTTTTAAAAGTGGCTCGATGACGTCGCAGTGGGAGGGTGTGTGTGTGTGGGGGGGGGGGGGGGAGATAACTTGTGTACACCGTGACGTCACTTTAACAAACTACCAGGGCTGGTTATCGGTCTTTGACCCCCCCTCCCCGGGGAAAGAAGGGGGGTGGGGTGTTTTCATCACAAGACGGTACTTGTACTATAGAGATTTCTTATCCTCCCTCACTCACCCCTTTCACTTCCATGACTTACTCCAAACGTCTGCGTGCCGATTGTCCCCCTCCCCTCCCCCCCCCCCCCCACCCCTCTTGTTTTGACATGTCAGATGATTCCAGTATCCTTCCTGGGGTTCCACATTGGCATGCCATCTCGCAGACTGATACAAATCTTATCAGCCCGCCGCCGTCTGCTCTATGTTCAACAAGCAACACGCTATGCCTCCCCCCACCCTCCTCCCACTCCACTCTATCTCCCCCCCCCCCCCCCCATACCAACCCTCCTGGTAAATATTCAGCATCCTGCGTTTATCTCTCCCGTTTTTTTTTGTTTTCAAAGAGAGAGAGGTTTAATTGTCAGCGACCTCAGCCGTCCATAATCGCTCACATTTGCTTTGGAATGTTGGACAGAATCACGTGCAATAAGTACTCACGGGGGATAACATGGAGGCTTCGTACACATTGGATGGACAGTTGGTACACACTGGCAGGACAGTTGGTACACACTGGAATTAGATGGACAGTTGGTACACACTGGATGGACAGTTGGTACACACTGGAATTAGATGGACAGTTGGTACACACTGGTTGGTACACACTGGAATTAGATGGACAGTTGGTACACACTGGAATTAGATGGACAGTTGGTACACACTGGTTGGTACACACTGGAATTAGATGGACAGTTGGTACACACTGGTTGGTACACACTGGAATTAGATGGAAAGTTGGTACACACTGGAATTAGATGGACAGTTGGTACACACTGGATGGACAGTTGGTACACACTGGTAGGTACACACTGGAATTAGATGGACAGTTGGTACACACTGGTTGGTACACACTGGAATTAGATGGACAGTTGGTACACACTGGTTGGTACACACTGGAATTAGATGGACAGTTGGTACACACTGGAATTAGATGGACAGTTGGTACACACTGGAATTAGATGGACAGTTGGTACACACTGGATGGACAGTTGGTACACACTGGTTGGTACACACTGGAATTAGATGGACAGTTGGTACACACTGGATGGACAGTTGGTACACACTTGTTGGTACAAACTGGAATTAGATGGACAGTTGGTACACACTGGAATTAGATGGACAGTTGGTACACACTGGATGGACAGTTGGTACACACTGGATGGACAGTTGGTACACATTGGATGGACAGTTGGTACACACTGGATGGACAGTTGGTACACACTGGAATTAGATGGACAGTTGGTACACACTGGATGGACAGTTGGTACACACTGAATTAGATGGACGGTTGGTACACACTGGATGTACAGTTGGTACACACTGGATGGACAGTTGGTACACACTGGATGGACAGTTGGTACACACTGGATGGACAGTTGGTACACTGGAATTAGATGGACAGTTGGTACACACTGGAATTAGATAGACAGTTGGTACACACTGGGTGGACAGTTGGTACACACTGGATGGACAGTTTAGCGATTTACATACACGAACATACACACATGGAAATACACACGGACATATACATTTATAAGCTCGCCCAACACAGCATACTATTATAAAATTCATGTTTAATGTCCACACATACATTGTACATACATACAGTGACGTCACAAGGTCGGGTGTCACCCGGTACGGTAAATGCGGATGTTACCCCCACCCCTCTCCGAAAATTTTGAATTTTTATTAAGTTTGGTGTCACCCCTCTCATCCTATATTTTTTTTTCTTTTTAAATTTCAACTGGATAAAAAAAATGTTTTTGATCGTCCATTTTACGACTTTATGCCATGCTTTCACCTTAATGCTGTCGACCCCCCCCCCCCCCCGCCTTGTGACGCCATTGCATACATAATGTCATTTCACATAAGCATATTGTACTTTAAACGGATATCCATACACATAATTACAAGCATGTTTTATTAACCTGGACGCATATGTACATAAAACACATACATACACATACGTAACTACTATTATCAGTGGCGTAGGCAGAGGCTTGGAATTGTGGGGGTACAACCCCCCACCTATTATAATTACACTAGACGCATACTTACTTAAACACATACACATAATTTTATAATTACACGCGCATAAAAAAGACATAATATTTACTTTCATAGACTACTTGCATAAAGAAAAAAAAATTAAATTGTTTTTCTTTTTAAAATACAATTAAAATAATGATTAAAATTAAAATAACTCCACCTTTAGAGAACAAATACATCTCTTTGACTATAATCTAACAAAATAGAGTTAATTATTTTTTTTAATAGACCAAATTTTTTTTTCAATTAGTTTTGTTCTTTTATTGTATAGCGGGAGTAGACATTTTAAAACTGTCAGCTTTTTTAAAAATAAAATTTCTATAGAAATAATTATAGCCCAAATAATGAAGCTATTGTATATTTTAACCTCACAATTAATACCCCCCCCCCCACACACACACACACACATACACAACACTACCTACACTTAGTAGCGTTTTGGAAATTCCCCAACAACAATTCCCCCTGCTAAATAAATACCCAGAATACTGGAAGAGCAATTCCACCTAACAGGGAATTCTAGAGAAAATGTCATTAGATCATTGGGGGAAATTCTTACAGGAAACGTTAGGGGAACGGGAAAATAGCAAGAGGATTGGTTACAAATGAGAGCCGTCTGCTGAGGGTTTACGGTAGAGTGGGGTGGGAGGGGGTAAGGTCTGTGTGTATGGTAGGGGGGGGGAAGCCCCGGACAAATTTTAGAAATTTAAAATGGGAAGGGACACACACACCACATACACGTATATATATATATATATATATATATATATATATATATATATATATATATATATATATATATATATATATATATATATATATATATATATAAAGGCTTTATATAGACTATGTATATAATTATATATTATGAATGAATATATATATATATATATATATATATATATATATATATATATATATATATATATATATAGTATAAGCTGGATTAGTTTAATCCAGTAGACACTTTTACACTTTAAATCTAAGAGTGCTTAATTCAGATCCCTTTCCCTTAAGAATGGACGCATGGGGCGTTAACACCAAGACTCAGCCCACCGGCGCCCTCCACCCCACCCCCCGGTAAGCAATGACCAAAACCCCCCACGGTGTTTTCACAACCACGGCCCCCTAGCAGATGTGCAATACGTTGAATCTGATGACGTCACCTAATGTCAGGCTATATTTAGACGTAATGACCGCCGTCACCTAATGATCACGGCCATGCACGCAGGTGTTAGCCAGGTGATGTCTGTCTGTGTGTCAAAAGGGGGCGGGGCGGATTTGAATTATAATGACAAACAAAATATGACCATAAAAAATGTGTGTGCTGGTGGGTTAGGTAAGTCGTGCTCGGTGGGCGAGTATAGCAGATATGGTGGTGGTGGTGGGTGAAGTGGTGTCGTGTGGTTGAAGTGGTTTAGTGTAGTGTGAAAATAGTGTTTAAATTGTGGCTTGTATTTTGTTTAATGGTATTAGGGATAGTGATATGGCTTATGTTATGTGGGTGGTGTTATGTGGTTGGTGTCATGTGGTTGGTGTTATATAGTTGGTGTTACTTGGTGTTATGCTGTTTTTGGTATGTGGTTGGTGTACTGTTAGTGTTATGTGGTTGGTATTATGTGGTTAGTATTATGTGGATGTGTCATTTGGTTTGGGTTATGTGGTTGGTCTTATGTGGTTGGTGTTATGTGGGTGTGTCATGTGGTTGGTCAGTGTTATATGGTTGATATCATGTGGTTGGTGTTATGTGGTGTGGTTGGTGTCATGTAATTGGTGTTATGTAATTGGTGTTATGTGATTGGTGTTATGTGGTTGGTGTGATGTGGTTGGTGTTATGTGGTTGGTGTTATGTGGTTGGTGTTATATGGTTGGTTGGTGTTATGTGGTTGGTGTTATGTGGTTGGTGTTATATGGTTGGTTGGTGTTATGTGGTTGGTGTTATGTGGTTGGTATTATATGGTTGGTTGGTGTTATGTGGTTGGTGTTATGTGGTTGGTGTTATGTGGTTGGTGTCATGTGATTGGTGTTATGATTGGTCTTATGATTGGTGTTGGTGTTACGTGGTTGGTTGGTGTTATGTGGTTGGTGTTATGTGGTTGGTGTCATGTGATTGGTGTTATGATTGGTGTTGGTGTTACTTGGTGATATGTGGTTTTTGTTATATGGTTGGTATAATGTTAGTGTTATGTGGTTGGTGTTATGTGGTTGGTGTTATGTGGTTGGTGTCATGTGGTTGGTGTTATGTGTTAAAAGTGACGTCATGCGGTTAATGTACTGTCCTGTAGATGGTGTTGTTTCTAATTTTATGTGGTGTGTGTCCTGTGGTGTCAATTGAATGGTGTCATGTGGTTATTTTACGTGTGTGGTGTCTTAATGGTGGTGTCATATGAATGGTGTCTTAATGGTGGTGTCATATGAATGGTGTCTTAATGGTGGTGTCATATGAATGGTGTCTTAATGGTGGTGTCATATGTATCGTGTCTTAATGGTGGTGTCATATGTATGGTGTCTTAATGGTGGTGTCATATGGTTGGTGTCTTAATGGGGGTGTCATATGAATGGTGGTATTTGGATGGTATCTTAATAGTGGTATAATATTGATGGTGTCATGTGTTTAGTCGCTTATAGATAGTGTCATATGGATAGTGTCATAACATAGGTAAATGTGTCTCGTTCATACCTAATGTCATGTAACTCGTGTCATGTAGTTCTTTTAACACGACCTCGCTACGTGGTGTCTGTTTCTCTCGTGACTAGGGATAAGGTGTCTGGTGTCATATTCACCTCCTGATGTCATATGACCTGTTTCACGTCTTATACCTACAATGGTGTTACGCATAAGATGTCATTTGCCTGTTTTTTATGTCACGTTCTTAGTCCTGGTGTCTTAAAGCCGTGTGTGGTACGATGTGTCATTTGTCTGATGTCATGCTCCTAGTGTCATATGCCGTGTGTCATTTCTCTGATGTCATGCTCCTGGTGTCATATGCCGTGTGTCATTTGACTGATGTCATGCTCCTGGTGTCATAAGCTGTGTGTCATTTCTCTGATGTCATGCTCCTGGTGTCATATGCCGTGTGTCATTTGACTGATGTCATGCTCCTGGTGTCATAAGCTGTGTGTCATTTCTCTGATGTCATGCTCCTGATGTCATATGCCGTGTGTCATTTGTCTGATGTCATGCTCCTGGTGTCATAAGCTGTGTGTCATTTCTCTGATGTCATGCTCCTGATGTCATATGCCGTGTGTCATTTGTCTGATGTCATGCTCCTGGTGTCAAATGCCATGTGTCATTTGTTTGATATCATGCTCCTGGTGTCATATATCTTATGTCATTTGTCTGATGTCATGCTCCTAGTGTCATTTGGCCAAACGTGTCCTTGTATCACTGGCAGTCTTAGACACAGCTAGCGGTGCCAAAGCATGTAAAAAAAAAATCTGTGTCAGCTATTATAAGCACAATCGTGCCACGCGTTCCTTCTGTCTTTATCTTGTCAGCTGTCAGTGTGTAGCTCTAGTGTCACGTGTCTCTAAAACCCCGTCTCTAACCATCTCTGATGTCACGTCTCATGTGCACTGTGTCATTTGTGTGTTCGAATTGTTGTCGTATTTCTAAAAAAAAAAAAAAAAAAAAAAAAAAAAAAAACATTCCTACACATTTAAAATCTTTGACTTCTGACTACATCAAAACTACATTGGAATTTTTTACTAACACCCCCCCCCCCCCACCAAATTCCTAACCCCCCACCCCCACATAACCTCCGTATGACTCACATAACACGATCATCTCATTGATTAACTCCCCAGTCCAAGCATCGGATTTTTCTCGTTAACATGTGTGTGTGTCCCCTACCCTTCCCCTCCCCCACCCTCACACCCGTCAGAGTAGGCTTCTTCGACAGGTCCGGTTGCCATGACGACGCAATCAATAATTTCCTCGATGGCTGCCGGCATCGTGTATGTTGTGGGAGCTTGGAGTGGATGGTGTTAACGCCTACACAATGGCGGCCGGTCAATGTTTGTTGTTGTTGTTGCCTAGGTGATCCCTGTCGGGGGGGGGGGGTGGTTTAATGGGTGTTTAATGAAGTGGTTTATGGGTGGGTGGTGGGGTGTTTGATGAGGTAGCCTATTAGGTGGTTGATGGGTCGGTGGTGGGGTGTTTGATGAGGTGGCCCATGGGGTGGTTTATGGGTTGGTTGTGGGGTGGTTTAGGAGTGGGTTGTGGGGTGGTTTTTGGGTGGGTTTATAGGTGGATAGCGGGGTGGTTTATGGGTGTTTAGTTGGGTGGTTTATGGGTGATTTGTAGGGTGTTTGATAAGGTTGTTTATGAGGTGCTTTATGGGTGGGTTGTGGGTTGGTTTATGGGTGATTTGTAGGGTGTTTGATAAGGTTGTTTATGAGGTGCTTTATGGGTGGGTTGTGGGGTGGTTTATGGATGGGTTGTGGGGAGGTTTATTTGATGTTAGTTCAGTGAGTTAGTTGATGTGAAGATTATGAGGTGCTGGATGAGTGGGTGAGGTTGTTTATGGGATGGTTGTAAGGTTAGTTTACGTGTGATTCGACCTTGTGATGTGGTTGTGATGTGGCTTACATGTGGATAGTGAGCTGGCTGTTGTGAGTTAGGTGGGGTGCCTTATGGGTGTATTGGTGTGTTAATTAATGCTGGGTTGTAAAGTGGTTTTAATGTGGTTTATGATGAAGTAAATATGTATTTAATGAGACAGTTTTCGGGTGGCATTTGTGGTGGTAAAAAAAGGTGGGATGCTGGTTGTTATTATTTCAGATGTTGGAAGGCTAATGTATCAATTTGTTGTGTGTGTTTTTTTTCCGTGGTTAATTTGTGTATAGGTATATTGTTTTGTGGTTAACGGTTAGAATGTAAACAATACCTCTCCCTCCATCCCAGTCCCACCCCACCCCCTTTCTGCCACTAGACCACACTGTGTCGTCTCTAAACTGATAAAAAACTATTTGAATGAGTGTGTCCTGTATGTGGGTGGACAAGTATTTTGTGCCAGATTATATCAACGCAGCATTGTGGATGCTAGATGGATCTTAGGCCGACACGTCCCCTAAGTTGATCTATTAGGGCTTTTTAAGCAGTGAGGCCATACTTGTGCAACTAGGCCTATATGGGGGTTTGTGCCATCCTATGGCTGTTAAATGGAGCTTTAGCCATAAGGGTTCTACTTTAGCAATTATATTGGGCTTTGGACTAACACGCCCCTCCCCCCCCCCCTTCTAGTACTGTGAGATAGGGCTTAGGCTGACCGCCACTTATATGATCCATTAGGAGTGTAAGCAGTTAAGTCCCTATTTTATAACTACATGGGGGTTTGTGCCAACACCCCCCCCCCCCTGCTATGGTTGTTACATGGGGCTTATGCTGGCGCGCCCCTAATCTGATCTATTAGGGCTGTAAGCAGAAAGCCCCAACTATTTCAACTACGTTGTGCCAATACGCCCCGACTACGGCTGATAGTTAGCGCTTTAGGCGGAAACGCACCGGATGTGATATATTAGGGCTTTAGATAGAAATGCCCCTACTGTTGAAACCACATGGGGCTTTTGGGTGAGCCCGACACGCCCCCACTTAAGGCGCATAACTCTGTTTAACGAAAACCCGAGTTGTCTTATGGTAAACCATTGTCTAAATAGTCCTACAGTCTGGGTCGTCTTATCGCATGGGCCAGGCGCCATCACTAGAGAACATTATTCTAACGCACGCCGCATCACACTTACTACCTACTTTCGCTTTTTTACTCTCTATGTAGGCCCTGTAAAGTTGTCGTATGGGGCGGTAACGTTACTACACAAGAAAGAGGGGGCTCCATCGCGCCGGGTGACACCAAATCGAAAAATCGTAAAAATTCATCGTTATAACAGTGTTTTAGCTGGAAAATATGGTATAACAGTTGGTCGAGGGGTGACTTCAAACCGGAAGTGTAAACTTGTGAGAGGGGTGGGGGGGTGGGGGTCACACTCTAGTTTACCGGACCGGGTGACAACTGACACTCGATCTAGCGACGCCACTGTGTTTGGGCTATTGGCAAGACTTGCCGGATCTGTGCGTCTAGCTGTGTTTAGGGGGCCTAGTATCTATATGGGCTGTGTGTCTATATGGGCTTTGTGTCTATATGGGGTTTGTTTCTATTAAAGGTCTGTGTCTATATGGGCTTTATGTCTATATTGGCTTTATGTCTATATGGTCCTTGTTGCTTTATGGGCCTTGTGTCTACGGTAAACGGAAAAAAAGTCACAGGAAAAAAAAACACAGAAAAAAAGTCACAGTTTTTGCTAGGAAAAAAAGTCACAGAAAAAAAGTCACAGTGGAAAAATTTTATCGGAAAAAAAGTCACAGAAATAAAGTCACAGAAAAAAAGTCACAAAAATCTTTTTAGAAATATTTTTATTAATTTGTTAAGAATTGTAAAATTTTGTATGTTTATTGTTGTGGGTTGTATTTTTTGATAGCATAAATTATTTATAGACGTTAAAAGCATTATGATTTATAACAATTGTAAGTAAAAATACTCTAAGATAATTTACACAACATTCTCAACTTGTTACGTATTTATTTAAATACGCGGTAGAAAAGTTAATTATAAAAGAAATTTAGGCAAATTTTGCCGTAGGCTATTCTCTGGTCGGCCTCTCCTCAGTAGGCATTGTCCGAACATATTTTGTGTTGTTGACGTTACGCGTCAATGACAGCCTTTGAACCTTGTCGGCTTTCAGTTTTGATCCTAAGTTTTGTTATGTAATGAGCGTGATAAATGTGGGCAGTAAAGGTGGTTGAACTAAACATAACTATTGTTGCCATGAGTTGAGGGCAGCAAGTCAGATGAACTTACCATTTCACGGTAATTTAATATTGGTATTTAAAAAAAAAAACAGGATTAAAAACGTGGACTTTGGAGCATTCTATTAAACGCTACTAATCTTAAGTTTAAAATAATTACAATCTACATACTTCATACTAAATATTTTTAGATGAATTATAAAAATTCCTATGCTTATACAGCCTACACACACTACATTACATTTAATTAATCCTAAGTTAATTTGCACTCTCTGAATATTTAATACATAAAAGTATTAACAAGTATCATGCAAATATATATTTGTGACTTTTTTTCCTGTGACTTTTTTTCCTGTGACTTTTTTTCCTGTGACTTTTTTTCTGTGTTTTTTTTTCCTGTGTTTTTTTTTTCCTGTGACTTTTTTTCCTACAATCGTGTCTACATGGGCTCTGTGTCTATATGCGCCGTGTGTCTATAAGGGCTTTGTGTATATATGGGATGTGTCCATTTGAGCACTATGACTATGTGTCTGTGTTGGGGCATAAACCTATATTTAGTTCATGTATGCCTTAATCGTGTTATAACCTCAAACGTTTAATTTTTCTTCATCCTTAAAAAAAAAATCAATGGCCCTCCTGGCTTCAACCCTATCAGCCCCCTACCATGATCCGCCACCGATACAGTTTCAACCCGATTGCCATCAAGACGGCCCCGTGTATTGTTTGTCATGTGCCGACTGTTTACAACAATAAACCAACACGTGACGGACGCGAAGAGAAATACTTGAAGCAGGACCGACCAGATGTGCAGAGAAGACCAGACGCCCCAGTAGATAAAACACAATGATTAGCCACAATCAGCAAGGGCCGAGCCCAACAGCACGTGGCTAGCCTGTTACGTCATCCCACTAGCCGAACATCCCCTCCCCCCACCACCACCACCCCGCCCCTTCAACCTCATGTCCACTTGACTCAACAACGCTGACGATCTGGGTCAAACGTTTCGAAACGAGGCTGTACTGGTTTAGTCCGTGACTGGACGAATCTAAATCTAGAATAGTCTAGATGTAGTAGAAACACTAGGAAAAAAATGTATATATATATATATATATATATATATATATATATATATATATATATAGGGCCTATATATATATATATATATATATATATATATATATATAGTGTTCCTACTACATCTAGATTTTAATTAGAAACGAGGCTGTAGTAAAAACATTCGAAAATCTTAGAAACGATGTTTGAGACTTTAGGAATCAAGTAAAACATATTACACATGATGCCATATTTCTATTTGTAACAGAGTTTCTTCCAGGCATCTCTCCCCCGCCCCTGAAGAAATGAAGAAAGTCTCCCCCCCCCCCCCCCCCCCCCCCGATCGAAATCGAACAAATGGAATTTATACAGAAAATATATTTTAACCAGTGTCCGCCTCCTGTAAAATGTTGTCCGCCTCCCCTTTCCCCCCCCCCCCCGGAAAATATCAAGGGCCCCCTCCTTCCCGGAGAAAAAAAAAGTCTGGAAGAAACATTTGAAACTCTCAAGTTTACAAATGTTGCCATATTTCTACAATCTTGGGCCAAACGTGGGTAGTCTAGTGAAATTGATAGAGGATCATTGTTGTTTTACTTTGAACCTACCATAAAACAATAGAGCACAACCTTTTTAACACGCTTTAACGTTAGCCGATCACACTAGTTGTCTGCCCCTCTGTGGTCAAATCTTATAGCTCAGTTTTAATCCATTCATTATTCTTCTTCTTCGTTCTTAATTGTATTGTTCGAAGGGATTTCCTCCAATACAATTAATACCTGTCAACTTGTTAAATTATTGTAATGCGCCGTATGACCTGTTGACTCCTATTCCAGCCTGTTTTTCTTTCTGGATTTTTTGCTTCCATAGCCTTTGTCCATCAAAGAACAAACTACAAGGCAGGAGTTGCGGAGTTTTATGTCCTAGATGGGTTGCTGTCCTCGGCTATCTAGGGGTTCGAACTTGGAAATTCGGCTTAGCATCCATGGTGTTTACCGACTCGACATCGCCGACCCCAACCCATTTCTAATTCATCGACCCCCTCCCCTCCCAGGAATTGGTGATAAGTGTAGCGCAGACGACAACGCAATAATATCTTGGGTTCAATGCATTTAGGAATTAAATTATCGTTATATATATATATAGCTAATTTCAATAACAATAGTGGAAATGGCCACGAAGTAGCAGAACGGCGAGCCGATGATCCAATCGAACACTGCTTCCAAACAGAGTTTCTTCCAGGCATCTCTTCGGGGGGGGGGGGGGGTGGGGAGCTCCCCCGTAGAAAGTCTACCGCCCCCCCCCCCCGAACGAAATGGAATTTATTTATATATATTTATATAGAATTTATATACCAGTGCCCCCCCCCCCCCCCGGAAAATGTTGACCGCCCCCCCCAAATATCAGTCACCCCCCCCCCCCTCCGGAAAAAATAAGTCTGGAAGAGAACACTGCTTCCAAAACTTCAAACCAGATCTACTTCTTCTTCGTGCTTAATTCTAGTATTGGAAGGGATCCCCTCAAACACAATTAAGCATTACGTGTCAACTGGTTATGTGCCATACATACAGGCCGTTGACCCCGATTTCAGCCTGCTTTTCTTTTTGGATTTGCTTCCATAGCCTTTGTCCAACCAAGAACAAACTACAAGGCAGCAGTTATTTAATTTTTGGGATTTTCTCTCATAAATGGCTGTCCCCAGCTAACGAGCCTCACCTGCCCGAGGTTCAGCAACCATGAGCTAACCGACTCGACCACGCCGGCCCACAAACCAGTTCAAAGGTTGGTATTTCTAAGGTAAAGGAATTTTAGTGGTATCTAGTCTATTTGATGAAAAAAAAAATGTTGCTGAGTACGCCGATTTTAAAAATAGAGATATACATTATAGAGAGTTAATCTTTTTAAAGCTGTTAGTGGCATGATTTACATTCTGAAATATTAAAACATAGCAATTCAGAAATCGTAAAACTTGATAGCACCAAGCGTTCAAGTGCACTACAATAATTAAAAACCAAAAGTATAACTAAAATAGTTTTCAACTTAATCATCTATTCACTATCTTGCCCAAAACACATGGGAAAGATGAAGTAGAGTGCATCTGCTTCAAATACCTTGGCATAATGGAGAATGATTAGGTCAGTATTATGCCCGGCGGCCTTTGATTCCCTAACGTGAGTCAACTACCCCATCAGAGTTGGGTGAACTCAGGGACGTCTTACAGACTCGAACTCGGGATCCGAACACGAGACTTTCGGTGTTTAGAAGTCGTAAGCTCTACCATACGACCAAGTCGTCCCCTATTTTACAAATGCGAGAAGAAGTATTAGGTTTGTGGTCGGGTGGTAGCGCGCATGATTGGTTAACCTGAAAGCACCACGTACAGACAACGTTCTAATTAGTAGTGAAAAGCCCTAAATCAAACAACTGCTGCATTGCAGATTGTTGCTGTTTTTTTTTTTTTTTTTTTTTTTGGTGAATAAGGCACAAAGAAAAGCAGGTTGACGTCAGATTCAACGCAATGGCGTAGCGAGGTCGGGTGTCACCCCCAGAGGCGTAGCGACCCTTCCCAGAGACAATCTTTCAAACTTTCAATTTGCACCACCCCTCCCCCCCAAACTTTCGATTTGAACCCCCCTTCCTCAAGTTTTTCTCTATATATTTTGCTATTTTTTGCCTTGGTGTCACCCCCGTAAATGGTGTCACCCGGTGCGATCCGCACCACCCGCCCCCCCCCCTTCGCCCCCCCTCGCTACGCCTCTGATTCAACGAGCCATTTTGCACATAAAATGTTGACAATATGCTACATTAAATTTAGTTGTATGATGATGTTTCATCGGATTAATTTCATCGTTTAACAATAGTAATTAGATCTATGTATCATATTTTCCCGCCTCAGACATGTAATTTACAGCGTCAGTTTGCCTTGCATGTTCGTTTTAGTATTACAGTTTTCATCATCGGCTTGTGAGGACTGATACAGATTTACAATAGTAATACTTCTGTCTTAATTGTAGCCTACTTTCATTCATTTAAGATGGTTTACTTATACATAGATCTAATACAAAACGTCTAAATATAAAAAAATAAAAAAAAACACAAAAAAACACATGAAAATGCATTTTTTTATAATTTTTTATTTTTTTTTTATAATTTTGCCTCCACACAGTTTACTCCACTCGAGCAAGGAGCTCACTGTGCGGATAGGTCGCATTTTATTACATGAAAATTACATGAATTAGCATACAATGTACAATCAGTTTCACGTATTGATTCTTGTTTCTTCTTGTCTTTACTTTCTTGCCTTTAGACCAGGGGTCGGCAACCTGCGGCTCGCGAGCCGCATGCGGCTCTTTTGGTGTCGAGTTGCGGCTCTTCAGCTCCATGCGCAAATATTAATAATTATTTTATTTTCAAAACTCATAAAATTATTAGTTTGCAACACTCGGTAATAACCGATATAACAATAGATACAAACAATAAACATTCGCTATTCTATTAGAATATTTAGTTACTCCCTATCTCAGTGTACTTCCTATTACATTGTCCATTCCGAATTGAAACATTCATCTTCATATTGGATATCACAGAAAAACTAAACCAGCGAAGTGTAAAACTGAAAGGAAAACCTAGCCTATGTCTTGCTTGAAGAAGTGGTTTGTTTAGAGAAAAAAAAATACTTTTTTGTTTAATACATGATGAGCGGTAAATTACTTAATTACGAAAAATCTGAAAAAAAAATATCCTTATGAAACCAATGCTACTATTCAATCACTTTAGCATTAATGTTAACAAAATGAAGGATGTTTTCACTTTGAGATTTGAGCAATTCAAAACAAATGCAATTATTCTGACTTACATAGTAGATCCTCTCAACACAAATTCAAATGAGATTTCATATATTCAAAGCTATTAATTTTAAATTAAATACATATATAGAATGATATTTGTTTTGGATTATTTATATATATATATATATATATATATATATATATATATATATATATATATATATATATATATATATATATATATATATATATATATATATCCTAAACAAATATACTATTGACATAAAAATGTTAGTGGCTCTTTAAAACCCGGGTAATGTTGTAAATTGTAACTTTTGGCTCTTTCGTCTCAAAAGGTTGCCGACCCCTGCTTTAGACTTCAGTTTTCTTGAATCTGCTTTTCCGACTTGATTCTTGTTCCTTCCTGTTTCAAAATGTCTTTACTTTCCTTCATTTTGTCTTTTCTTGCCTTTCAGTATCTTCTATGATTTTGCTTCTTTATTTTCTCTTTTAATTTTGATTCTTTATTTTCTTTTATAATTTTGCTTCTTTATTTTCTCTTTTGATTTATCATTTCTTTATTGATTCCTATAAAGCTTTGAGGATAGGTTCAATGTTGTCGGGACGGAACATCCTACCTAAGATTGCTCCTAGGTAGGCGTCGTCTAGCTGAAAAGAATTGATTATTAGCCACTCGTATATTGAAGCCACCATAGTACAAGTACTAGGTGGCTCTTCTCGAGAGCTATGTGCAATCGAGGGATGTGTGGGCGCAACACCACACGATCTTTTGCATTCGATGCCTCGATGACCAACTTCTCAGCCCCGGTAGCCAGCCCTAAAACTAAAGGGGCTAGCCGACCAAATGACCAAGATTTATGTAGATCCATAACAGATACTACACTTTGATCTTAGCCAAAAGACCGAGAAACGATCCTGAAAATGTATAATTATATCAAAAGACATATTCGTTGATTAAAGCGGCGATTAAATACATCAGACTCTTTTTTTAGGGAATAAACGTAAAATACAGCTAAGTTGTTGAGCTTTTAAATTAAGTCAAACAATTTTAATTTCAGTCCATAGTAATTAGGCATATTTTGAATTTTATGTTTAAACTTTTTTTTTAAATTCTTCTCATTGAAGGTACGAAACTTGTTTAATACTTTTAAGAGGGTTTATATGTATTTTGTTTAAAAATTATTTTAACAAGAAGTTGTCTCTCTTTTAAAGGGAGTATACTTATTATTTAAACCGCACGAGTCAGATGAAGTAGATTTCAATTATTTCAATGATCCCGACATATTAGCCGATATTGTACTAATCACCACTATGTGCAACCAGAGTTTCTTCCAGGCATCTCATCGTGGGGGGGGGGGGGGGGGGGCGGGCCTGTGGGGTGGCGGAGCCCCTCCGAAGAAAGTTTACCGCCCCCCCCCCCAAGAAAAAAAAAGAATGAATGAAACATAGTGTCCAACAGCTCTTGTTTTCCCACACGTGAGTTAGATACCCATCACTATCAAACTAGTACAAAACAGGGGCGTAGCGAGGGGGGGGGGCGGGGGGTGCGGACCGCACCGGGTGACACCATTTAGGGGGGTGACACCAAGGCAAAAAATAGCAAAATATATAGAGAAAAACTTGAGGGGGGGGGTGCAAATCGAAAGTTTGAGGGGGGTGCAAATCGAAAACTTGAGGGGGGGTGCAAATCGAAAGTTTGAGGGGGGGGGGGTGCAAATCGAAAACTTGAGGGGGGTGCAAATCGAAAGTTTGAGGGGGGGGGGGTGCAAATCGAAAACTTGTCACCGGGAAGGGTCGCTACGCCTCTGGGGGGTGACACCATTGAGTGCCGCACCGGGTGACACCCGACCTCGCTACGCCACTGGTACAAAATTAAATTTAATCAAGCTGTCAATAATATCGTTGATTCACTTAACACGCAAAAACCTAAATGGGTCGAAATTCTAGCTAAGAGGTTTAATACAAACGGACACAAACAAACAAACAAACCACTCCATGGAAATCGTGACGTAATATGAAAAACTTGTAAAATAAAAAAACCAGCTGGTTTATCCCCATCTACTTTCGTTATCTTGAACAATCACGGAAAACCACACTTTTAACAATAGCACCATTGGAGGCGGGGGATTGTGGGTGGTAGCGTAGCCGGAAGTAGAAAATAATATATGCAGAAATCGAAGTAAATTTTTGTTATTACTTATTTATGAAGTTTTTCATCCTTGCTTGTCAAAAAAAAAATGTATCTCGAAAAAATTAAAGTAACGTACATTGTTAATTATTAAACCGAGTTCAAAGTTCGCAGATTACCCAAGTGTTTGTGTCATGTGACCTTACGTACTGGACCACGTGACAGTTGTTTTTAACTCGACGTGTATCCGGAAGTTTGATGTATCATACGCGGAAGTGGAGAGGATAAGAAAGTATGATGGGGACGGTGGGGGGGGGGGGGCTGTATTGACTGTATGATGGGGACGGTGGGGGGGGGGGGGGGCTGTATTGACTGTATGGTGGGAGGGGGGTGCTGTATTGACTGTATGGTGAGACGGCCGTGACAGACACCACCGTGACTTGAGACCCAAAAAAAAAATATAATTTCAAGTCACTGACCACAATCTAACATCTGGACGTGGGGGGGGGGGGAAGAGGTGACCGGTGGGGACAGCCCCCGCGTTCACCCCGACAAACAATGGGACGTGGACAAACACTCGCCCCCAGCGTCCACTTGCGCTGGACAGATTTGGGACCCACGTAATCAGCTTGCGGATTAGGGGAGCGGATTATAGTTCAGCTCCGTGAAAGTAGGATTAAAGTAACCTAAGTAAATGAAAGATTTTTTTTTTACGGTAAATTACAAAAAAAAGGATTATGTATAAGCCTAAATGACAGCAGGACTATGTGAACCCCGTGCAATTAAAATATTACCAGCCTACATCCAAGTATTAGGTTTTCAAATATAAGCATTAGTTACGTAGAAAGTAGAAAAAATCTGTGAAAGATGAGTTACAATAGAATGTACACAAGTAGATATATTAGAGTTTAGAAAAGTACATGGATTACAGAAGAATTTATAAAAAGTAGATGTATTAAAAAAGTAGAATTTTCGGGAAGTATTGTAGTTTCAATAGAATGTAGAAAAGTAGAAGCATTACGGTAAATATGAGCTCGATATTACACCAAACACATTGACTCCGCGGTTTATAATACTGCACATTATATTAGATGGCAGTAGGTGCATCTGTATTGGGACTTGCAAGGGATAATAGTATTATTGCAGAACTTGAGTGAATGAATTGTAGTCAGTGTGGGGGGGGGGGGGGGAACTTGAAATTTTCGGGGGACGGATACTGTTAAAAGTATATATTTTCTATATGAATTCCTTTTCGTTCGGGGAGATGCCTGGAAGAAACTGTGGTACACCGAGAAGCTTACGAGGGCCCTAATTTGCTGCCCTGTTAGCCTTCCCATAAATCCGCCACCGAGCATGTTTGATTTTAAACCGTGTAAACAGTGTTTCATTCAGATATTTTTCTCCGAATGGAGGGGGGGGGGGAGGGGCACTTGGACTTTGGTTAAAATATATTTTCTATATTTAGTCCAGGGTTATTGGACATGTTCCATGGGTGGGGGCGTGGGTAGCAATTGGACACAGGTTAAAGTATATATTTTCTATAAATTTTCTTTATGTAGTCCAGGGTTATGGATATGTTTCATGGTTGGGGGTGGGGGGGGGGGGCACTGCCTAGAAAGAAATTGCTTATGTTTTAATTTTTCATTATGATTTAAACACCACGTGACAGAGACAATGTCCAGATAATTAGCAAACGAATGGCTGACAAGGTTTCCAAGTGGCTTGACTACAAACAACAATAAACCAATTAACTTTTTTTCTAAAATTAAAATAAAAAACCTCAATAAAATGAACATGTGTTAACCACTTAAGATTCAGGGGAAGGGCAGAGTACTTTCCCTCTAACAAAAGTTGGGTCTTCAATTATTGTGTTTGTATCAACTTCCTGATAGGGTTTTTACTAGTTAGAAGCTCTTCTAAGTGTCTTGAGTATAATCTAAGCAACCAGCTTTAAGTTATTAAACCCTTAACCTCAGGTCAACTTGAATGACAGAGAAAATACTGTGTGTTAGCCACTTAAGGTATCATCACATCACGTACAATAAAAGCCACTCAAAAAAGTTAAGTATACCATCTGGTACATAGTATATACATACATACATAAATATATAAGAATAAAACTCGTTTATGTGCATTACAATCTTGTTTTAATCACAAAATAATCTTTTTTAAGTATAATAAATGATTATAACATAAAATAAAAAGCCTTCTGTAACATTCACGTATAAAATATACATATATAAAGAGTGTAGAATAAACATCTTAGATTGCACACATCTTTACAATCAGGATTGGTACAATCGTACTCAACTGATAACACATACATTCATGTCACAATCATAGCTACAACCATACTCCAAACTCAACCGCAACACTTTATACATATTCATATACGCAAAACACAATCATATTTACATTTCTTCAACCGATCTTACCACAATCATCTATGTACATTTTGAAACAATCAACACACCCTTACATAATTAGCTGTGTTTTACACAACACACCCAGATTATGTACCACACACTTCAGACAACACACCTGACACACCCAACACACATCTTGACCTCAATTCAAATTTTAACACACTTTGTAACAATGTACAAACTGCCCTTGTGTGACCTCGCATAAAACAATTTTTATTTCTCTCATCTGTACAAAATATTTATTTAAACCGTAAATTAAATTTAAGGTAAATTAAATTTACAATCTCGTATTCACAATCTATATTTAGATTTTAAATCTATATAATTTTTTTAAAGTCAATCTTTTTTTAAAGTCTATTTTTAAAGTCTATCTCTCTCTACACTAGCCACAGAAGCAAGAAGTATTGCAAAAATCTAGTATCACATCGAATACAAACTACTTGACTTAACTTTCTAAACACTACTCCATAAAAAACATTACAGTTCACATAAAAAAAAATCTTGAAACTTCCAAATTTTTTTAATCCTTTCGAGTTGAAGATTTCCTGTTGTGTCTTATTTTTATCACAAATTGTTCATATCAAAGTGATCCCCCATTTGTTATTTTCACGTCTCCAGTTCAAAGTTCATGTATACCTTGTCAGGTGTTAAAGACTGAATGCACCATTGTTTCTATTGTCACAGTAGCTAAACCTCCCTCCCCCCCCCACGCCGTATTTTCTCCACACCTCCCACAACACAGCTGTGAAGACATCAAGAGTGTGGGAAAACTGTGTGGGGGTGGGGGTCGCCTCACTGTTCCTGATGAGAACCACTGAACAAAGAAAAAGTCACGTGACCCATGGATGACTGGAGAGACGTTTTTTTTTGCTTGAATCTGGAGAGGGTGACCATTCAGAAGAGACAGGTGACCACTTCACGTAGACAAGCACCACACAGATGGTGACGACAATGGTGTGTGTGGGTTAGGGGGTGTGGGGGGCGAGTGTTGGAAGGATACATCACAGTAGCTTTCATGGTTCTGGTGAAGAGAAAGATAAAGAAAAATCGTTAATTTATTAATTTGATTATTTTCATTAATAAACATAATTAAATTAATTAATCTACGGACAACTATATTTAACCTAATTTATTTTAATTAAAACTAAACCAGTGAAGTTTTAAATACACATCTTGTTAGTATGGAGTTAGGGCACAACATTACAAGACACGTAGATATAAATGTTTATTGTTAATTGCCAAGATCGTACATGGTTTAACAAGTAGAACGTATAAACAGCGGACGTACAAGTAGTGATGCAGAAAAACAAATTCCTCCCAAACCATGACATAATTAATAATAATACAGCTACACCCTGTTTTGGTAAGCAACGCCCTTTATATGGTATCGCTATTAATTAAATCGCGTCAAATTGTACAATTAGGCTACTAAGCTTTATTTTAAATGTTATTTCCTTCAAGGCTAATGCTTAGTAATTTTTTTTCAATACTACATCGTCTAAAATAAAATATGTTTACTTCTCGAGAAAATTAATCTTAAGTTTTATTCCTATTCATAATGTAGTGTTTGCGTACTACATTGGATATGCTACTACTAATCTATATGAACTTGATGCTATTGTAGTGTTTGTAGCTACATACGAGAATAGTATAGGCTACTAATCTACACTTGTCCAGAACTTAATTCGAAATGTCATTCCCCTTAAGCCTTAAAACTAAGCTTGTGTGTCTGTCTATATTATTACATAAATAATAGTATAGTGCTTTGCTTGTGTCTTTCTACATTATTACAAAGACAGTATAGTGCTATGCTTGTGTCTATCTACATTATTACATAAACAATAGTATAGGCACCTAATCTATACTTGTCTGAGGGCTTAATTCGAAATGTCATTCCCCTCAAGACTATGCTATGCTGTGTGTCTGTCTATATCAGAGGCGTATCCAGGTTTTCGTTGTAGGGGGAGCGAAAATAGCAAATAGAGGCGCCGAATTTTTAACACGTTCTATATACGTGTATTATATATATATATATATATATATATATATATATATATATATATATATATATATATATATATATATATATATAATTACTAGCTGTATATCATTACTTCGCTATGATGAAAAATAAATTGAAAGTAGCACTCTGAAGATAAAAGAAAAAACACACAATGTAGGCCGACAAAACAAAAATTGTATCAATCTAAACAAATATATATATATATATATATATATATATATATATATATATATATATATATATATATATAGGCTACACTACAACCAAAAACAATGAACGTAACACAATCCGTTTTGTAATTCTTGTAAAAAAAATTGCTTACAAAATAATTCCTGGGAAATTATTTAAGACAAGTGTAATAGGGGAAATAATCACTCTCTTAATATAAATATGTATATATCTACACATTTAATTATAAATGACAAAGCAAGTAAACAATTACTTAAGAATATAATGAAATTGCTTAACACTATTCGTGTTTACAAAATGTTTTTGTCTATAATCAAAATTTAATATATCGTCATCATAAATGCTAAAGTATTACAGCATAATGAAAGTTTTTAAAATCAGAGTTGGTATAAAATCACGCTTTTCGATAATCTAGAAAAACATTCGGAATAATGGCCTTCATTTAATTAAAGTTTGGTCGTTTAGTTCAGTTCATATATTCTTATTAACTACTGCTTCCTTGTGTTCTTTAAAGATCATTTTTTAACATAGTGATAGGTATGGGTTAGATCACTGTATTGATCACACACCTTTTTACTGGTAATTGCAAAAACAATATTCACGGAGTTTTACGTTTAAAATGCTAATTTTCTGGCGGCATGGTACTTTGGTACATCATTACGCGTTTTTCTACATGCACTTAACAGATCAGTTCGGGGTGGGTTGGGGGGGGGGGGGGGGGTTCAACTTCATTCACCACTGTCCATTCACTTTAGGTCAATTATCCAACCCAGTGTATACCTAGGTGTGACATTAATGTCGCTCTACACAATTGTGGTGGTGAGGTGTGTGTGAGGGGGGGGGGGGGGGAGATAACCAACTCAGAGTGAACATAGCGTCAGTTTTTAGATGACTGTTCTAAACATACATATATATTACACAAATATATATTACACAAATATATATTACAGAAATATATTTAAATAAGTACCAGTGGTATTATGACAATATTTTTTTACAGATGGGTCCATGGGGGAGGGGAGTTGTAACTGTTTCATATAATTTGTAATCGTAATCACTATCGCCCAAACTGTAAGAATACTACTACTTCATCGTGATGACATTGTTGACCTAGTCAAAATTTCCCCACCACTACGCAGTTTGCTCATAAGTAAATTTAAATAGAGGTGCCACATCAGTTGTATTTGTTTCTGTATTGTAATTTTTAAAAAATTAATCACACTATTCAAACTGTATATATAAAGTAATTATGTGTGAAGTTTTATGTATAACATTTTCTAATTCAATTATTCGTAAGCAAATACATTATACAGTTGCCTTAAACTTAACACCCCTCTTACCAAGTGGTACTACCGTAGAGGTTTTTTAAACATTGCGATGCATCGTAATGGTTATTTTTAGTATGGCAAACTGATGCAGCTGTTAATACGAGTTGTAAACGTAGACACTACTAGACTAGTACAATAATGCTTAATTGCTGCATGAAAAGAAATCTTGTGATTTACATAGATGTGCCGACCAAAAATATTTTTTAATAGATATCATTGTTTAAAACTTTGAGTTTAAAAAGTTTCCAAAAAGGCGCCACTTTGCTGAAAATGGCCAGAGGGGGAGCGGCCGCTCCCCCTGCTCCCCCCCTGCGTACGCTACTGGTCTATATTATTACATAAGACAACAGTATAGTGCTTTGCTTGTGTCTGTCTACATTATTATATGACAATAGTATAGTGCTTGTTTGTGTCATTACGTAAGAAAATAGTATAGGCAACTAATCTATACTTGTCTGAGAACTCAATTCGAAATGTCATTCCCCCTCAAGACTTAATGCTATGCTAGTCTGTGCAACCCGCATCAACGGCTGAACAAACCAGGCACGGTAGAGGGAAAAAAAAACCCCGTAGCTCTAGTGCTGACTGATGTTTGCTATTAAATAACAACAGCCCAGGTGTTTTTCATGTCATAAACACCACGTGTCCTCACAGGACCTCACACGTGTCCTACCAGGACTCCACCACGTGTAGGACTTCAAACCGTGCCAGGACATTTACATTACTAGTCCCCCCCCCCCCCACCTCCACGCAAAAAAAATTTGACACAAAGTAGAAAAAAAATATCAATTTTCATTTAAAGACTCCCACCCTTTTAGGAGAACTATGCTAACAAATTAATGGTCCTTAAAAAAACAGGCAGTACATCCATCAATTACGTAACGACGGATGTTTACCAACACGACCATGATAAACAAGTATGGCATGGTAAGCCGAACCCTCGCTTCACGGGGGAATTCCCTGTTTTATTTTTAAATTTTACAGCCACCATTGATTATTAAACTGAGATCTGTTTTAATTTTTCATTAGCTTAAATTTTTTTTTTTTAAATAATTGTTTGCGTTTTATGAAGGAATATTTTGAAAAGAAGTTGTAAAATTCAGCACTCAAATTAAAGAAATAGGATGAAAAGGATAGTTAAGGGGGGCGGGAGGGTGTGGGGGAGACCCGGTGAACACCTGTTCAACAGTAGTTTGAGCAAAGTCCCGCCTCGCTTGTCGACTGCCGGCGCCAGTCTGTCTGGCGAGGAAGGGGAGAGAAAGCATTCCCACAATCTGAGCGCAGCTGTGAATCCGTGTCCCGTCGCAAATGTGGCCCCACTCAATTCACCAGCTAGCGAGCCTGATGACGAGGGCTGTTGATGATGCGTCCCCCCCCCCTCCCCCAACCTACTTTTTTTTTTTAGTTTCGTTAGCTTAAATAATCATGGAATACATATTTTTAATACGGTGATAACGAAGCCGATTAATTCTATAGGATCTTAAGCAAGAGAATAATGTATTCAAGTATGTTATTCGTGAATCAGTGTATTTGTATACCCGGGTGTTAGCCGCCCCAGCTAAGTTGAAGGTGTACGTCTACAGCGTATGATTTACATACGTTATTGGGCTAATCCTAACGCTAACGGTTAAAGTATCGATATCACAATACTAAGCAATGCAATGTGGATGTAGGAATTATGAGATTATACGCGGGTCAGGGATAGTGACCATTTAGTGTTTAAGCGGAGCTTAATATTGATTTAAGGGGTTAAATAATTATCGATAAACGTGTTAGGGTTAACGGTATCGATTTAAATATCTAAAGAGCGATAGAAGTACTGATCATCAAAAAAGTGAGGGGGGGGGGGGTATTTTTCTTTTAAAGAATGGGAAGTGTAAATATCTCACAAAGAATGTTTTGACAAATTAAATTTCTATAGCCCATTTTGTATTTATTTTTGTGTGTCCCCCAAAAGCCAGGTGGGGGTCGTTTGACCCAAACAATGGTATGCGATTTGGTCCAGGTAGCCGAAGGTGGGGGGGGGGGGGGGGGTCGACAGGTGTGACGTTACATACCACAGACAAAAGGCCGGGATTAAAAACAGTCTTTAACACCAGGAAACAATCAAACGGTCCCACGCCATTGGGACGGGTCTAGGGGGGTCTGATCGATTGGACGGACCCACATGGTGGGTTGTATCGATGAGGGGTTGTGGATAGGGTTGTTTGAGGCTGTGGTCTGGTTATGGTTAGGGTTGAAGTTTAGGACTATCAGGGTTAGGCCTAGCGGTAGATTTAGTGTAGGACGTTATTGAGACGTTGTTAGTAAAAGACAATGTTAGGGTTAGGTTTAGCTAAGGACTATTTTAGTGAGAGGTTTGTAGTAAAGGACAATGGTAGGATAAGGTTTAGAGTAGGACTATTTTAGTGAAAGGTTTGTAGTATAGGACAATGTAAGAGTTAGTGTTAGCCTTAGCCAAGGACTATGTTGGTGAGAGATTTGCAGTAAAAGACAATGTTAGGGTTAGTGTTATGTTTAGTTAAGGACTACTTTTAGTGTTAGGTTTAGTGTAGGACTATTTTAGTGAGAGGTTTGTAGTAAACAACAATGTTAGTGTTAGGACAATGTTAAGTTTGAGGTTTGTAACATTAGGGTTAGTGTTAGCTTTCAGTTAAGGGCAACAGATTAGGGTTGTTGTTATGTTGTTAATTTGGTTTGAGGGGGGGGGGGGGCATAGCTTCTTAATGTAGGTGGAGACTGAACAAAATCATTTTAGGCATAGTATTCGTTTCAAAGTATTTTTCATTTTTTTTATTATTATTATTTTTTTTTTTGCAAAGGATAGTTTAGAGTTTAGAGGCTAGTATTACGTTTATAAATAGTACTAGATATAGTTAGTATTAGGTTTAAGATTGCTGTTAAGATTCATTATGTTGAGGTTTGTATGATTTTAATGAGACAGCCAAAGGTAAGATTTAAATTTTCGATCTAGAGATAACCCCATAGACACAAGCTACATAAACATGGCTATGATTAATCTACAACTGAAGGAATTTTGTTTGCGCTTTTAACATTTTTTTCTTCTTCTTCTAAAACTTGGTAAATAACCAATTAAATTAGTTATAATAACCCGGCCACCTGCTTTTAATTACGAAAAAAAGTAAAAAAAAAACGAAACAAACAGCAGATCAACAGTAATAATGAGGACCAGACAGCGATTTCAAAACAGACAATACAAATGTGCACGCTACTCAAGACACCTGCCATTTTAGAGAGGGGGAAGCTAAAATGATATATCAAGGTAAACAAAGGCACAGGTGTTAGTTGTGACGAAAAAACCTTCCTGCCCATGTAGAAGGGTGGGGGGGGGGGGAGGAAAAGGAGGGTGGGAATGTTTCTATGTGTACCCACAAGTCATGTGACACACATCTAAGTTTGCCTAGATCACGTGTCAATATTTAGCCAGAGGGCCCGGATGACAATAATGCGGTATTATCTCACTTATGTCAAATCTTCCACCCCCCACCGTTCCCGTCCCTGTCCCCTTAGTTTAAATATATTGACACTGGGGGATAAAGGTAGTGGGGACTGGGTTAGGACTAGACAACGGGCTAAACGCAATCATTAAACCTGAGTTAATGTTGATCTAGAGGTGAGGGGGGGGGGGGGAAGACCTCAGAAATAAAATATAAAAAATATACCCGGATTTTTTTTCCATAAGACGGGGGATTGTAGGGTAATTGTAGGCATTAGGCCTATGGGGATTGTAGGCTAATCGTGGGCATTAGGCCTATGGGGGATTGTAGGCTAATCGTGGGCATTAGTCCTGTGTGATTGTAGGCTCATTGTGGGCATTAGGCCTATGTGTGATTGTAGGCTCATTGTGGGCATTAGGCCTATGTGTGATTGTAGGCTCATTGTGGGCATTAGGCCTATTAATAGCGTGGAATTAACATCTGACAAGCCGACTATTATATACGTCTTTAAACTTAAAGGTTATATATACGTTGAGAATTATAGTTCACGGTCCCTTAATACATAAAGGCACCAACACACTAATTAGCGTAATTGTTCCACACACAGAGTTAGGCTTAAATTAGGTTTAGGACAAGAACAATGTCTAGTTAGTAGGTTTCTATAATGAGAACCTCGACCAAAAATAATTCATGACATTTGGATGACAGTATGTCATTTTCAAGTGACATAATGAGTATGTCATTTGACTGTGACATTTGATGTATGTCATTTAAATGTGACATTTAACATATGACATCTCAGTAGTACTCACCATGTGTTTATGAGTGGAGTATTTCACTTAGAGGGTGGTCTGATGTCACAGTCTCCCGTCCTTGATATCAAATCATCACTGAGTGAAGTGGCGGGGGATGACATCTGTAAATGTCAACAACATTTACATAAGACAGTGTAAAACTATTGTACATGAGGAACCAACACAACTTACATAAGACTGTGTAAACCTACAACGTATTTTATATGTGGAACCAACATAATTATACAAGGCTGTGTAAAACTACGACATATTTTATAGAAGTAACCAACACAACTTATATACCAGTGTAAAATGACGACATATTTTTATAGAAGGAGAAGACAAATTATATAAGTGTAAAATAACATTTTATAGAAGGCCAACATATTTATTATACCAGACCATGTAAAAACTAGATCTATAGCTATGTTAAACTGGTACAGATTTTACAAGGATTACATTTTTTTTTAAGGAACATCACATTAGAAAGGGATTTTGATTCAAGACACTCAGATACCAAGTGTTTTAAAAATATAAAAAATCTTGATTAAAAATCGAAAACATTTGGCGTGGTAGAATTTTACTGACGGATGCATAATGCATTATTGTAATTCAAAAGTTTCCCGTGTGAAATCTAGCAGGGACATGGATTAGTAAAAAAATAGTTTATGAATATGTTGTAGTTAATGATCAATTTTAAACTCAAGTTAAATCAAGTTGATGAAATTGGTATTGGTCGTTTGGTTTTAAAATGTTAATATTTTTTTTAATAGCCAACCATAAAAGACATCACGCATTTATTTCTTTAAATTGGTCGCAAAACAATGCCAACCTCTAAAATTGACATCGTAAACCTCCCCCCCCCCCCCCCCCCCCCTCAAGAAGTGTGACCTCCTTTATGGACGATCCCTAATTAAAATTACTGATACATCACTGCTTGTACGATAAAATGATCATTTATGGATAAAGTTATGGGCTATATGATAACACGTTGGTTACATAGTGGGTACGTTATGGTTAAACAAATGTGTATGTCGATATCTATAGTGTATAGATTCAAAAATATTCGGACGTTTGTATGTACTGAATTAACGGTTTGTGTGTTGTTTCGCAATTTACCCACCTGAAACTCGTAATGTGACGCGACAATGTTGTCCAGTGTCTTCTCCGACAAGGGCTCTCTCGAGGAGTCGGTGACGAACTTGGAGGGGAAGGATGACGTGAACGCCGCCGTCGTGGTGAGGTTGCCCTGACCGTCGAGCTGGAGCTCCAGGTCCAGGATGTAGTCGATGACGTACTGCATGAGCACGGTGCCGTCGATGTTGCCGGACTCGTTCCTGGGGACGTCGGGGACCATGTCGCTGAGCTTGAGGAAACATTCCTGCGAGGGGAGAGATAGACAAAACGTGAGGAGGCTGTCGAGGGAGGTTTATGGTAGAAAAACAACCGAGGGATCGAGGTTTTAGGATAGGGAGTTTTTATTTTTTTCCTCAATGCCTAGAATTCCAGAATCCGCGTCCAATCGATAATTCCGGCAAACACGCAGCAGCCGAGTGCCTTGGTCGATGGCAAAATGCGGCTTAGCAGAGTCGGTTAAAACAAGTTGATGTAGTTTGACGCTTGTGTGAATATATAATGGTTCTAGATCTAGATCTATAATCTCTATTTAGATCGAAGTTATGCGTAGTGTAACAAAGGTCTTTACATTAAAATCTTAATCTACAAGTGCATCCAATTTATGGTCATACATACATTTAACAATAGATAACATTAACAAGTTTGTAATCGATGATAATCAATACAATTTTTACTTAAGTTGTAGGTATGTATTGCTAAATTTGTAGTAGAGTCTAGATCTAGATCTTGTAATAGATATTCTAGTATTTAAGCAACTGGATTATCTATTTCTAGAATCTAGTACCAATTTTGACTATTTTAAAATGTAAACTAAATTAAAAAACAAAATACTAAATCTAGTACCTTCATTTCATCGCTGAGATTGAATTTCTCCCCACGGAACTCGATGCTAGCTGCCTTCATGATGTTGGCGTCTTTCTTCACTCCAAGAATGCTGCCAGTCCTCGGCCTTTCTGTCGCTACGGCTTTCATGCTCGTGCTGGAATCGATTGATCTCTGCCGACTGTTTGCCAAGTGCTGGCAATGTGCAGTGTGGCTCAACTTCCAGGCGGGAGGGAATCAGAAATCGATTTTTGTCTGGCACTCACGGGGCTACCGTTAACAAGGCGATGATGTGGGTGGCTTTAGACGTAATTTAAAATCTGTCTTGCCGAACTGAAGTTTCACAATTTTTTTTTCTTTTGAAGAATATAAGAAACAGCCAAGCTAAATCCAAATTAGAATAATTTTAATCCAACTCAACACTTAACACTGTCCGAAATTTGCGGTGGTGGTCAGTATACGACTCGTGTACATCCGATGTTGACATCAACTGATACAGACGCGAACAAGAGGGACCACTTTATTTACGTTCACGTCTGAAAAAATTCCCACACGCGTCGTCCGTATCGATTGGCTCCGCCCAACACGCGAGCAAACTATTGGCAAAGTCGCGACGCGCGGCCAATGAAAAACGAGCTCTCGCGATCTCTGCCTAGGGAAGCTCCGCCCACTACGTCACGTTTCTAAAAATAAAATGAAAACGCCTGTGTTCAACGTTGCGTAGTTTCCCACGATGTTTAATGAGGTTCGGTATTTTCAATACACATCCCGACCCTATCTGCCTCTAAAATACATATTAAATGTATTCACTTCATAGAAATCTCCTCCATAATTATATATATTTTTTTTTATAAAACACCTGACGAGGCCACTGGTTTCAGCCATGTTTTTCAAGTCTTAACACATCGCGCATGCACCTGTGCTGTGTTTAGTAGATTTTTGCGTAGCGTGCGAAATGGGCTTTGACACGTGGTAAATTGCGCTGGGGGGGAACCTGGCCTAACAGTTAGCCCAGACTGACTGGCGCCGGCCCCGTGACGTCACGCGTAGCGCTTGGGAATGTTTTTTTTTTTTTCTTCTCCTCTCTTCGCTTTTTTTTTTTTCGGCTGGCGCCTGCTAGACTGTCCCATACCACCAGTGGACTGTCAATCAGACACTACATCAAAGGAGCCGACCCCCAAAACTGGCCCTGATAAATTGCATTAAAATTGGTCGCCTTCGACTCCCCCTACCTTACCCATCGGCACACCTGTGAATTTGCATAGCCGGCTACAACAAAAAAAAAAAAAAAAAAAAAAGGGAGACTGGTACTTTTTTTTGTGAAGGGTTTACTTACGGGGGATAATAGGGGCGCCAGTCGGGTCCACTGTCATGTCACATCGTCCACTCGTGGAGGGGGTGGGGGGGTGAAGTTCGATGGAGACATCCTGAGTGTGAGAAATGTCTCATGTTTATGGGGCGCTGGATCCGGGGAACACCCTATAAAATATCTAGAGTGGTTTGTTGTTTTGTTGTAGTTTTTTTTTTAATTCTTGTTGTTACTGGATCTAGTTGTTGAATAATAAAAAAATAACATGTTGCTCAGTTGTGGTGGTGGGACTAATTGGGGATTTTAGGGAAGAAGGTGGGCGATTAATTAAAAACAATACAGATATAGGCCCGATATAATGGCTATATATATATATATATATATATATATATATATATATATATATATATATATATATATATATATGTAAGAGTCTAGTTCTGGGTGCATGTATATAGAGTTTCTTTCAGGCATTCTACGAAAAGAATCTAAAACACGTAGGCTAATTTGTATACAAAATTTCAAATTTAACCTGTGTCTGCCCCCTTCCCCTGAAATTTATCCCCCCCCCCCCCCCCCCCACCGCAACCTTCCCACCCGGAAAAAAATGTCTGAAATAAACCATGCATACATAGCCATTAAAGATTCCGGAACTGGACGGCAAAGCTGTTCTTCTTTCGCCACGTTGTGCTGTATTGGAGCGGGTTCGAATCCTGGGCATGCCGGCGTTTCACTATATTCCTGTTTCCAAAATCCTATACGGGCTACTATATCAATAGACCAAGCTTCTAACTACTTAAGCTACGTTATGCATAACAATGTTATCTGGTTAGGTATGCAACAGGATCGGGGGGTAGATTTAGGCTCAATGTTAGCTTAAGCGTTTGGGTTAGTGTTAAATTCAGTAATGCCAGTTGGGTTGGGTCTGGATTTAACATGTACCTCTTATCGTCAAAAAAACGTAATCGATCATAAATCAATTATACAAAAGAATGGGTATGGTTGGCAGAACAGTAGGCGGTGGTTTCATGCGACATGCCTAGCGATTGATATGAACGCATATTCTCCTGATATGAAATAATTGTAAAGAGGAAGGGGGATGGTGGGGTATGAAATAAATTATTAGTCAATTTAAATCAGAATAGGAAATGCGTGGGGGTGGGGGAATGATATAAATTTTTAATCTGTTTAAATTAGAATAGAAAATGTGTGGGGTGGGGGGGGGGGGGTGAAATAAATTATTAGTCTATTTAAGTCAGAATAGACAATGTGTTAAAATCCGCAAGTTTAAAAATCATATCTCTTATACACTTAGTTTTACGTGTGCCGGGAGGGGGGGGGGGGGTGAAATAAATTACGTATATTTAAGGCAGAATAGACAATATTTTAAAATCCTTAGATTTAATATCACATCTCGTATACACTTAGTTTTACGTGTGATGTGGGGGGGGGGGGGGGGGGGCGAATAAACTCAATTATTTGTCTGTTTAAGTCAGAATAGACAATGTGTTGAAAACCTCAAATTTAAAAATCACATCTCATATACACTTTAGTTTTTTCCTGTGCTGTGGATTTGTGTGTGTGTGGGGGGGGGGGGGGGGGGAAATAAGTGTTGGGGGTGGGGGTGATACTGGGAAGTAGGTGGGGGAGTGGGGGGGGGGGGGGGTAACCCACGTAGCACGACATGTCTTCCCTTATCTGAAATGTTTGTAGTTTTTCAAGTAGATTTGGAAACGTTATCTGTTTCAGCTTATATAGGTGGCGCCCGTCAGGCGGGCTCGCCCCTCGCGGCTCCTCTCCAGCTTCACAATTGGCTGATAATTTCTCACCTGTGAAAACAAGGGGGGGCGGGGGCATGTGGGGTGGGATGGGGGGGGGGGGGGGGGTCGAGGTTACCTGGGTTGTGGAAGTTGTTGAGGTAGATTGAGATGATTAGTGTGGTGGTTGTTTTTTTTTTTTTAATTCTTTTGTGAAATTTGGTAGGGTTTAAGTTGGATTGTTAGGGTATTGATCTATGATGACCGGGGAGGGGGGAGTTTTAACAGGTAGAAATCAGGGGGTTGGGGAGTAATTTAGGTAAGAGGTTAGTGATTTGGTAAACGGAAAAAAAAAGTCACAGGAAAAAAAAACACAGAAAAAAAGTCACAGTTTTTGCTAGGAAAAAAAATCACAGAAAAAAAAGTCACAGTGGAAAAATTTTATCGGAAAAAAAGTCACAGAAATAAAGTCACAGAAAAAAAGTCACAAAAATCTTTTTAGAAATATTTTTATTACTTTGTTAAGAATTGTAAATTTTGTATGTTTATTGTTGTGGGCTGTATTTTTTAATAGCATACATTATTTATAGACGTTAAAAGTATAATGATTTATAACAATTGTAAGTAAAAATACTGTAAGATAATTAACACAACAATCTCAACTTTTGTTACGTATTTAGTTAAATACGCGGTAGAAAAGTTAATTATAAAAGAAATTTAGGCACTTCATTGTGTTTTGCATATGTTTTGCCGTGGGCTATTTCTGGTCGGCCTCTCCTCAGTAGGCATTGTCCGAAACATATTTTGTGTTGTTGACGTTATGCGTCAATGACAGCCTTTGAACCTTGTCGGCTTTCTGTTTTGATCCTAAGTTTTGTTATATAATGAGCGTGATAAATGTGGGCAGTAAAGGTGGTTGAACTAAACATAACGATTTTTGCCATGAGTCAGAGGCGTAGCGACCCTTCCCGGCGCCCGGGGACATACTTTCAATTTGGCGCCCCCCTCGGGAGCAAATTTTCGATTTGCACCCCCCCCTCGAACTTTTCATTTGCACCCCCCCCCCCCTCAAACTTTCGATTTGCACCCCCCCCTCGAACTTTTCATTTGCACCCCCCCCCTCAAACTTTCGATTTGGCGCCCCCCCTAAGGTCGGCGCCCGGGGACATATGTCCCCCCCCCCGCCCCCCCCTCGCTACGCCTCTGCCATGAGTTGAGGGCAGCAAGTCAGATGAACTTACCATTTCACGGTAATGTAATGTTAGTATTTAAAAAAAAAAACACGATGAAAAACGTAGACTTTGGAGCATTATATTAAATGCTACTAATCTTAAGTTTAAAATAATTACAATCTACATACTTCATAATAAATATTTTTAGATGAATTATAAAAATTACTATGCGTATACAGCCTACACACATTACATTACATTTAATTAATCCTAAGTTAATTTGCACTCTCTAAATATTTAATACATAAAAGTATTATCAAATATCATGCAAATATACATTTGTGACTTTTTTTTCCTGTGACTTTTTTTTCCTGTGACTTTTTTTTCCTGTGACTTTTTTTCTGTGTTTTTTTTTTCCTGTGTTTTTTTTTTCCTGTGACTTTTTTTCCTACAATCGGTGATTTCTATATGCTAATTGGAGGTCGACATTGGAATATTGGTATGCAAAATAAAAAATAATAATAATTTAATGTTGACGATGGCGTAACTAGGAGGTGAGCTAGGGGGTGCCCAACCTGGGGCGTCACCAACCTGGGGCGTCATTTTTTAAAAAAAGCTATATATGAATAAATAAAAAAAAATAGGGAAAATATTAGTTTCAAGCGTACATAATGAAAGTCGAATCGTAAAGTGAAGATTTTCTAATGAATCGTATTTAATCAAAGTAGAAAGTCACCTTGCATTAACGACGACAAATATGGCGGATGTAGTATATTGAATGAGAGCTTATTAATCGCTCTACTATGAACAACAGTCAATCAGCGGACGTAAGGTGGGCGCAGGGGTAAGATTTACCAGGGAGCCCCAGGCCTAACTAATTACACACCCGAAAAGTCTAATAAATCTTAAGGACAATAGAAATATGGGGACCCCGGGTTGATTTTCCGACCTGGCCCTGAGTTTTACCTTAAGCCCTTGTTTGTCCACTAAAGGCCTACTTAGTACAGTACAAACTTTATAATAGAAATTAGAAACTTATGGAGTTTTTAAAGTCCCTGGGAGACGCGGCTGTAGCTCGACAAAGTTCTACCCCCCCCCCCCTTATTCATTTCTTTCCTCAATTCACAATTGCTGACTGACGTCATACTAATCACGACGATAGTTCTGCAATCAGAACATGTCAGTCTTGACCAAATTAATTAAATACCCGTGACAACTTTAGCAGGAAGTTTTTTTTAAGAAATTAAAATTCTTCTTTTTTTTCTAGCTTTTTATTTTACTAACGACTATTTCTACTTTGGTAAATAATGACGAACGTCTTTATTAGATGAGGTCATCACAGATGACAATACAAGAACGCCTGTTAGGTGAACGGATAAAAAAGTCACAGGAAAAAGGTCATAATAAAAATCACAAAAAAATAGACACAGTTTTTTATATGAAAAAAAAAATCACAGAAAAAAGTCACAAAGGGAAAATATTTATCGGAAGAAAAGTCACAGAAATAAAGTCACAGATAATTACCTGTTATAAGTTGCTCGTTGAAGCAGTCAACACTCAAATCATGGGGTGACTGTTCTGTCCCTCGGATAATTCTGCTATTGTGTGAAAAAAAAAATTTAAATGGATTTAAAAGCAGTATTTGTTTTTGAAGATGATTTAACGCCATTTTTAATTTTTTTTTACATTTAAAAATATTTTTAAAAATAAGATGGTGGACATCAGACGTATTGCTGGATTAAAGGTTTCAAGTATGGATTAGGGTCAGCTAGTATACATTTGAATTGAAATGACATAAGTCAAAAAGTTGTATATAAAGTCTTGGTGTGGACTGCAGGTGAATTGGAGCTTATC